>NC_134518.1:11376082-11676082 GCF_027942865.1 Odontesthes bonariensis | reverse complement strand
GAACCTCATATCAGGTTCTCAGTTCTCCACCACAGCTCGGGAAATTAGTTGATTATGAGCTTTGCAGCAGAAACAGAATTAATCTTGCATTGATTCATAGCAGTTAAGCTCTTAAGACACACACACACAAAAAAAAAGAAGGTTTGAACTGTCTCCAGGCAGCTGTGATCGGAGCGGCAGTGCCAACGCTCCGGTACATGTTAGCAGACTTAATTTGCCTAATCGTCTCTGTAATCTCACACCTCGGAGGAAATGCAAAAGACCCAGAGATGAAACCATCTTTTAGCTCCGCGACAAAAGCTGTTTTAGTCCTGCGTGCCATTGGTCGAAATGGACCTAAAGATTCTGTTTAAATTCACTTGTTGAATCTACGTGTCACACAGGGACTCCCGTACAGGCAGCTGGTAGGGCGGCAGTGGGGTTTCACCCTTAGTGCGTCCACATTTGAAGACACCTTTGGCAAGACAGTGAACCCACCATTGCCCGTGATTTGTTTACCTGTTTGTGATTGTAGAGAAGTAGCGTGGCATACTGTATATACTGCATATGTGTAAGAGGAAACCCTGTATGCCCTGTGTGTCCGTGTGAATGAGAAACACATGTGCAGCACTTTGTAGAACTTAGAAAAGGTTAAAAAGGTGCCACATAAGTGTGGATCATTTGCCATTTTTAGGAGCCCTGCTCAGCCCTCTCATTAAGTTGTCAGATTAACATTCAAATCATTTAAAAGAGGCAGAGGCAAAGGGGATCGACCAGCTGCAAAATGTCTACTGCGCAGAGTCACGCCTGCTCCCTTTTCAAATGAAGTTCCTCCTGTTCGTGTCTGCTCCCACATTAAGAGAAGCAGTTTCTGGACATTATTCTAACAATAAGTAAACTTTTGTTGCTAAAAAAGGATGGTATTTAATTGTTTGTTGTTTTAAAGAAAAACTAAAATTTAAAAAGAAAAGTATATGGAAGAATATTGCTGCTTCCAACCAGTTAAAAAGATCAAAGGCTTTGGTCTTTGCCAAAAGGAAATGATGTACTGTTGTTTATTTGCGTGTGGGGTGGGGGAGTGAAAGGGGATCACAAGTGCTCTAAAGACTCATGTGGAGATTGCATTCTGATGCCAGGTGTGAAATGACCTACTTCAAGCTGTCCCCTTGTGATCGGATCAGCCGAGACACATGTTAAAGCCAGGTGTCAGCAGGGGCAGAGAGTGGGAGCAGTTTCAAGTGACCGGCTCAACTGGGATTACGAAGAAGAATCATTTGTCGTCGACAAATTTGCTTACCATGGAAACCCCTCCATTGCTTGGCAACCCTGTTAATAGAGCATAAACTTGACGTTCTCATTGAATAAGAGAAAACCAGCTATCAGACTGTCACAGCTATCCGTGGTGCCACACTGCTGGAGGTTTTCATGTCAGCATCCACCTCAGAAAGCTCATGTCCTTATTCTGCATTATTTTGCTATTTATCGTCTCTACAGGACACGCATATTTGGACAAACCCTCGCTTCCAGGCCCCGGAGACAGGCCCAGTGTGTGTGTTCCTTTGATTGTGAGTATTCAGACTGGTGTGGGCCTTTGAGCGAGCCGTCGACTTGTTGTGTGAGCACGAGGCTCGTGTGAGGATGAGGGCCATCGTGCTGCTGTGCCTCTTCGTGGTCACGGAGGTCGGAGCCTCCAGGTTAGTTCGTGATTCCCAGGGTGCACCTGAGCCTTTGGAGCCCTCCAGAAACAACGCCTCGGTCCAGATTCCACCCCCACAGCCGGGCCGACCACGGAGCTCCTTCCCTCCCATGTGCATAAAGCCCACGGAGATCAAGCACGCCTTCAAATATGTGAACACCATCATTTCCTGCCTGATTTTTGTGGTGGGCATCATTGGCAACTCAACGCTGCTCAGGATCATTTACAGGAACAAGTGCATGAGGAATGGACCCAATGTCTTGATTGGCAGCCTGGCACTGGGGGACCTGCTCTATATTATCATTGCCATCCCCATCAATGTCTACAAGGTAACAACATCTCTTTATTGTCTGTAGTGGTTAATGTCTGTGAGCTTTGTTGTTAAAAAAAGAAAATTCCACTTTTTGAAACTCGTGATGAACATTAGTTCAAATTAAGGTGCTTGTTTGTTTGACTTTTAATGACAAGACAGAGGTTCAGCTCATGACAAACATTCTTGATTTGAGAATTAAGGCATTTTGCACTTTGAGGTATTTCCATTCACTAAACAGGCCTCAGTCTATGTTGATTTAAATATCACTCTAGCCCAAAGAAATTTCCCCTCACAATTATAGGACAGCCATCTGAAAGCCTTTGTTTTTTGTTTTTTGGCACGTCTCGTGGTTAGCTGTTGTTCCTTTAGAACTTTATTGCTTTGGTTTGTCTTGATATGTGGTCCTAAATATAAACTGTACAGACTTCCACACAAACAACAAGGGATCATCCAGACCAACATACAAAACTTTTGTAAAAGCAAACTGTTCCCTACTGTTTATAGTAGAAATCTTCCTCTGCCTTGTGTGTATGTGTGTGTGGAATGGAAATATCCATTTGTTGTAATGATCGTAATGTAACCGCAATTGTGCAGAATGCAATTTCTGAACTTGGTTTAATTTCCAGATCAGACACAATTTGCTTTAATCTAATGAAGCTGGAATGCTAGTCTTCCGTCGCCCAGAAAAAAACTTGAAAGAACCGTCACCCTGGATCTGGTTTTGTCAGCTAATGTGGTAACTCTAACTGTAATGTTTAACATAAAGATAGCATCAGGATGTATTTCAAATTGATTTAAGCAACTATGAACTATAAAATACCCCATAATAATAAATCGTGTAGCCTTGTACTTTATTACATGCTCTGCCCTGACCCTGAACAGAGTTTCTTCCCCTTTGGGAGAAGGACAGCAGTGAGGAGGAACCCTCTGCTGTAGGTTTTGGCATAGGCTAAATTAATTTTGGAAGACATGTGGAAGGAAGGACCTCTAAATGAACCTCAAAGAGCTCTGGCCTTGTGTTTTCAAAGGGGACAACTCAAATTTCTCTCATTGCATCTCCCTCTGTCTCCCTCCGTTATCCTTTTACTGCAGCTAATAGCTGAGGACTGGCCGTTTGGCGTGTATGTCTGTAAGCTGATGCCATTCATCCAAAAAGCCTCAGTTGGAATCACAGTCCTCAGCCTCTGTGCCCTTAGCATTGACCGGTGAGCGGGCGCGCACACACACACACACACACACACACACACACACACACACACAGTTGAAGTGGAAAATTTGTACTGAACGCAGCTTTTGCCTCGGTTTCTGTTTGCATCTGGTTACCAAAGCTACCATGCAGTGACATCATGGAGCAGGGTGAAGGGGATGGGGATCCCTCTGTGGAAAGCAGTGGAGGTGACACTGATCTGGCTGGTTGCTGTGCTGCTGGCAGTCCCTGAGGCACTGGCGTTCGACATGATGGAGATGCCATACAGAGGCAACAAGCTCCGCATCTGCCTGCTGCACCCAGAGCAGGCCACCAGCTTTATGAAGGTAGGCACTTGATTACACTTAATGTGTGACCTGGCTGAAGTGTAGGGAAGTAAACAGTTCGTGTATAGATAGTGGTGTAAAATGCAAGTGAGCAATTTAAAATAAACAAAAAAACAGAGCCTTAAAAATTATTGCGTTTCCGAATTTCTGATGTCAAATGAATCAATCGTAGCTACAAATAAATGGACGAAGTGTGACATTCAATATAATATTAATGAGCACATGTTTTACTTATTTCGAGGTTCCTCGTTTTATTTTGGGGAACCACTAGAATCGGTTCTTATTCTCTTTCTGTGTGAAATGCTCTGCTATAGCTGCTGCACCCTTTAAGGCCCCCTTCTGAAAGACCCATTCCACTTTGGCTGGTCCAAAAGGGCAAAAAATTATTCTTAAAGTAGTTTTTGCAGACAGATTCGTTGCATGATTGAGCTGCTTTTCAGACCCCGCCTTTTTCAGCACCTTCTTATTAAAAAAGCAACTAGCAACAAATCCTGTGACTTTTAAGACAAACCCTGGCTATTTGATAGCGAAGAGAGACACCAATATTGGGACAGGAATCCTGCTGTATGTGAGCCGTGCATTCAAGTGGGTGAGTCTCAGGCAGGCCCGCTAGGTCACGCTCTCTGAGCTGCAGTGCTTTCAGCACTTTCATCGCTTCAAGACAAAAGCCGCTTTCGGACAGACCGTTCTAAGAACGCAGTTATCAGAACTGTCCTACTCGAATTTCGTTCTGATAACTGTCCTTCTGTTTCAGTCTGCATTCGCACATGAGTCGGGACCTGATAGGAACTGATGCGCCGCGTGCAGCCGTCTGCGTCAGTGACGTGTTAGCCGTTTAGCGCCACATTCAACAACAAAACAGAACCCGGTAAAAGTAATTAGAGAAGAAAAAACACCACAAAGAAGCTAATATGGAGAGCAGGGAGGGCACCGTGTTCATGGTCTGCATGATGGTGATATTAATCATGGACGATCACATCAGGCGTCTAATATCGAGGCTGGAAGAGCACACAGAGAGAGTCAGGAGACGATACTTTTTCATTTCATGAAGGAAGAAAGGAGAGCAGAGCGCCGCAGACAAAGGAGACAAAGTGTAAGTTTAACTTATTAAACACCCGCAGGTTGTGTCCGTGTCCTATGAGGAAACATTTCAGCCGTGATAGCATGACATGGGGCGTAGCTACCGACCACCTAACACCTACGTCAGATGCGTTCTGTAGAACCATGAAAAGGCCCGACCTCGGAGAAGGAGCTAAGTAGTTATAGGAACTGAGGGCGATAGCCCCGAGTTCCTGTATGTCCGAACACGGGAGAAAACGGCCCCGCGGATTAAAAGGTTATTAGAACTGCCAAAGGTTCCTACAGTCCGAAAGCGGCTAAACACTCAAGACATTCTGCATCATTGGAAATGTAAATATAGCTAAACTTCTGCACAGAAGTTGTTTAAAACTTAAGTGGATGGTGGTTTTGTCAGGTGGCGATTTGTTTTTTTCAGCATCAGACCAAATAGCATCACAATGCTCTCCAATGGACAAAGCCTGAACACTTGCTGGGGTCACGATTTCTGACTTATTTTAGTGCCTGACACCAAAAGCAGACGAATCTGTGAATGAGAGCAGCTTTGTCGGGAATTAAACTCTATAAATAAACGCGGAGAGTAGAGGAAAAGCAAACAAGTGTAAAAAGATGGACATAATGATGTCATCGGTATGCTAATTAGCACATGACACTATCTAGCAACATTTAGCAATTTTTTTTATTAGACTTTAGCTACATTACATTAGTAATGGTTGGCAACACTGTTTTAAAGGCCACTTGTCTGGCTTTATGCAAATATGTTCCATGTTGATGTGGATAAGTAATATAGGAAGAGCCTGGATTGTTAATGAGATATTTTATGCAGTCCAGAGCAGTTTTTTCAGTAGGAGTGAATAACTCTGTTTAGTAAGGCCTGACTGTCTTCCTGTGCTGACTTGCACAAAAATGCTCTACAAGCATAACATGACCTGTTTAATACTTCTTTGTGCACACAAGTGTAAAAACAAGAGGCTACAGCGGTTAGCATCTCTTTGCTAATTTCAGCATTCCAACATCTTCCCTTTCTTAGTGTTTGCTGTGTTCCAAGCTGGAGTACCACGTGAGCTTTAGATATCTTTCAGTTAGAAGTAAACGTGCAGCACAGTGCACACATTTGGAGGCTACTACCGGACAGTTAACGCCGCATAAAGTACAGCAGAGACAGATGGGGAATGTGATTAGTAAGTATCCCCAAAGTCAGATGTTTCACTCCCTGTGCATCATGAAATCCAGTACAAAGTTTCATGGCATTCTGCTCTGTGGCTGTGGAAATATTTCCATCTGGTCCAAAAGCGATAAGCTGGCCTGAGACGAAAATTGCCTGACACTAGCGTCTGTGAAAAAGGGCTTGTTTATCGAAAATGAGATAAGGATGACAAAATGCACATGAAATATGTGTGAGGATAACAACTAAATGAATATTTCAGCAACATGATATACTCCAAACATCTGCAAGATTTCCTCTTTCTTCGAAATAAGACCAGAAAAACTATTGCTTGGCAGAGAGTATGAAGTATGCATCAGTGTCCAACAGACATATGGCCAAAATTACCCTGCATTTTCATTTAGATCTAGGAGGAAAAAAAGAATTGGATTGTTTTCAGCGTGCACCTGGTCTTACTTTCAAGTCCAAATATCAGCAGAATGGTTCGCTTTAGAGCAAAGGGCCTGGACAGCAACAGAACGATTAGTTTGTTTTGTTTAATCAAGATCTCTTATTTTTCCTGCCAAAAAGCAATCATCGAATCGAAAAAACACTGCGTGTTAATCATCTTAATGTGACCTTTTCTCATGATATTCATGCTACACTCATAAAGCAGCACAGGAAGAAGGCAATTACAAAAAAAAATTTCAGACATGTGACCTTTTCGAGGCAGAAGCAAAGATACAGAGCTAAAATCTAAGCATAACACAGTTAACCGTAATTTTCGTATAATGTCATCACGAAAGAGGCATCATTCAGACTGAGCCAGTGGGGTACTGATATAATTGAGGAAATGTCCTCAAGTCTGCCAAAGCAAAATTCTCTAAATGGAAAATAAGTACAAAGGGGAAGATTTAGCAATGAACTGTTATAAAAGTCAAAACTAATTTTAAGATCGTTATTTCACCACTTTTCAAGCCATGGATGAGCAAAAAAAATCCTCCTGCACATGTTTGAGTGCATGTTCGACGGGATCATTCCTTGAAACGCCTTTGCATAAAAAGCGTTGTGCCACTGTATTTGATATATTTCCCCCGTTTGTGCCATTTTTGTCCCTTTTCTCTTAGTGTAGAGTACACTGAGCTTTCATGCAATGATTTGTGCTATCTCGATTCCTGTCCAACTTTGTCCTTTTCTTTTTACAGTTCTACCAAGAAGTCAAAGACTGGTGGCTGTTTGGCTTCTATTTCTGCTTCCCATTGGCCTGCACAGGAATATTTTACACGCTCATGTCCTGTGAGATGCTTAGTCGCAAAAAAGGCATGCGCATTGCGCTCAACGACCACATGAAACAGGTACGCGTGCGGCATGGTGGCGCTCATACGAAAGAGTCTGATGGAGACATTCTGGGGAGTCTATGATTTTCTTTTGTGTGTGTCTGGTGTAGCGGAGGGAAGTGGCGAAGACGGTGTTCTGCCTGGTGTTGATTTTCGCTTTCTGCTGGCTGCCCCTTCATCTCAGCCGTATTCTGAAGAAAACAGTCTATGACCAAAATGACCCCAACCGCTGCGAGCTGCTCAGGTAGGCACGCAGATATCCGACACAATCGCAGCAAAAGCTTCATGAGAACCCATTGTTCTTGTTTTTTTGACTTCCTGTAGTCTTTACCGCTAACTCTGCCCTTTTCCCCCCGCCAGTTTCCTCTTAGTGATGGATTACATCGGAATCAACATGGCCTCTCTAAACTCCTGCATTAACCCGATTGCCCTCTACTTTGTCAGCCAGAAGTTTAAAAACTGTTTCCAGGTAAGAAGGAACCCTTTGGCACTTAACTAATGGTATTATCAGAAAATACATTCAACAATTGTCTTGCATTGTCTTCCTGTCTTGTAGTCGTGCCTGTGTTGCTGGTGCTACAGAACGTCTCCTCTGGATGAGCGGGGCTCAGGGGGGCGATGGAAGGGCTCCTGCCACGGGAACGGATTAGACCGCTCCAGCTCCCGCTCCAGTCAGAAATACACAAGCTCCTCATAAGCACACCCACTTATTGCACAGCCAGAACTACCAGATCAATGTTCCCATCAGCTCCCATCACGGAGAAACAGCGGTGTCACTGCCAACTTACTGACGATCAGGTCTGAGTCAGGGGGGTGAAATGGAGAGGGGTGGAAGTCTCGTCCTCGCCACAGACTGAAAGACTCAGAGAACAACCCAAACCGATGAATGAAAATAACAGGACCGTAGCTGTCCAGGCTGTAATACTAACGCAAAAGCTATGATGAAACCAAAGATTCATAAATGTGTTTATACTCTTGACACTGAGGCTCGTTTTTAGGACTTTAAGGCTCTCAGTGGACCAGAAAGTCAAATGCATTTGTAGAGAATGTTAAGCCAAATGTAAATTTATGTACAGTATTATTTACACGTAGACTTTTGCTTATATCCAGCCGTAGTGCTTCGTGTATGAGTAAGCACTGATCAGTACTGCCTGTTGAAGCTTTAATACCTCACGGAGAAAGCTCGAGGGAAACTGTGATGCCGAGTCCTTTGAGACTCGAAGGACTGGCACCTTTGAGACCCAGCGCCTCAGAGGCACCAGTCTTTTTATGAAATATCCAAGATCACTAGCTGATTATATGACAGTGATGTACATGTAGTTTGTACTCAATGCCCATATGCATTGGTAACTTCATACCCGAGTAAAATGGGCCCCACTGTGTACCTTACAGTCATGTGGAGAGTTGCACATTGGAAATCTTTTTATCCCTGCTGTTTAAGTCATGTGGGGGCACATGTTGTACAAGAGCACAGGCCAACACCAGATGATCCCCATCATGCATCATCTATAAAGTCCTAAATGGTCTCTTACAAAGTAGCTTCTATTTAAAAAAAAAAAAAAAAAAGAAAAATAGCAGAGAGCACATGAAGAGCTTGTGCAACCCTCTAACCCGAGGTGTCCACTTATCATTGTCAAACATCCCTCCTCCGTCGAACGGAGGTAATGTTGCATAGATGCTCCTATTGCTGGAAGTTACTTCTGAAAGCTGCTCGAGGAATACTTAGCATCTTTTTTTTTTTAATCGAGCCATTTCAAGTAAAGAGAAACTGTGTACAGCTGGATGAATGTTTTTAGACGAGCCTAGATTTCTTTAACTGCATTGTGATCGTGTAGCACTGTCGCCTCTCAGCAAGAGGGTTCCTACTAAACACATGCATGGTAAATAAGCTAAAGGCTGACTGTAAATGGTTGCCCGTCTCATCAGCTCTGTAGTTGATGTCGGACACGTCCAGGGTGAATGGCACCCCTAGGTCATGTCAGCAGGGATAGGTTTTAGCTTCCCTTTGACCTCATACAGGATAAAGTAAGTGTATGGATGTATAGGTGGATGTTGCTAATACATAAGCATTACTTTCAGTAACGTAGGGCCCATTTAATTCCTGGAAAATGTAAGGATCATTTGCCCATTCAAACCAATTCATTATAATTGCTGGTTCTGTAGAAGCAGCCTAGCGAAGAAAACCAATGGACCAATGGATTGTATCAAATCCTGACAGTGACTCAATCTCCCCGTCCCGAGTGTGGACAGTGGAGAGGAAACAACAGGAAGAAACCTCCATCAGAACCAGACTCAGGAAGGGTGACCATCGGCGTTGACCATCTAATTGTTGAGCACATGTTTGACTTCTGACAAATATTAATGATGCTTAAAAGAATTTGTTGGCCTTTTTCCAATTTTTAACTTGATAACAGAAAATATCCTGGTTTGTGAAAGACCTCGTCGTGCATTTCTTTACACTGAAGTTATTTCAACATGGAGCCGATTCACCTGCGACACCTTCGCCACGTTGCCATAGCGCTCCCATCAGCTGAGCATGCAGTGTGACACTCATGACACTCGCCGTGCCCATCCATGCCTTCTCCACCCTGCTTTTTTTTTTAAGCTACGTTTAAATGTGACAGTGTTGCAGCTGTGAGTGAAAACATGTTGAGATAATGTGGGGTTGAGGATCAAAATGTGTAAATACTGTATCAGCCCAGGTGATTTGAATACATTTATACAGTACTTATTTGTTCAGAGTATTCAGTAATAAATACTATTTTATAGCATGTATGGTGTTGGAGTTATTTATTGACAATTTTCGAGTGCAATTCGTTAACTGAGGTCACAGTTGGATGACATGCTGCACAACATCACTATCGTACAGTACATTGAGAAGGCTGTTTGATGAGTAATGGAGAAGGTTTTCACAAGCATCCAAAAGCTCCTCAACTTTTCCAGACGTTTGGTAGAGCAGTGAACTCTTGTAAAGACTGAACAAAAACCTGTCATCTTTATCATAAACAGCCTGTTGAAGGTCATATATTACGTAATCAGCTCAATGTTTGGGGGGGTTTTATTGTAAAAAGGTAACATTTGGTTTTTATCTGATTGCATAAGCCATCAAAGAAAAGAAAAAAGTCAAATATTTTTCTTTGCGTGGTCTAAAATGATAATTTCTGACAAGTGTACATGTTTCCAAATAGCAGGTTTGTGGTGATTTTTCACCACATTTGATTTATTTTCAGCTTCAGTTTTTTTTCCCTCTGTTCAGCCGTTTCTTGAAAAACGATCAAGTTCCACAAGACAGAAAACTTGACTTATCAGTTGTAACTTTGTTTTTTCTCGGACCAATTCCTACACGTTGGCTTTTGAGGCTCAAGGTCCCTGTTTCAAGGAGAAATCGCTTTAGAAATGTCAGAGAAAAGAATGTTGTTGGGTTTTAATGACGTAGGAAAAATAAAGCAGAACTGGCAGCTGACTGTAAATATCCCAGGGTCAAAGACACGCTGCAGCATTAATAACCCGTAACATGGAACAGAAAAAGATCCATAATAATCGCTTCAGATCAAATGTTTATAATGACACAAGGGCTGCAATGAATTATTGTCAATTCAGTCTAGAGAGCCCAATATTCCTGTTGCTGCAGCAAACACTGTGGCTTGTCATCGTCACAATGTGTTTCAAATAAAACTTGGAGCGAGCTTGAGGTTCATTCTGCATGCAATAAATCCTGAGCTTCATGACAGTTACAGCACCACATCAAATATGGCGAAACACAATTCAGAAAGAGAAGAATAAATTCACAGCGGTATTTCAGCGTCCCACGCCGGCTGTTAATGAAAAAAAAAAAGAAAAAAGAAAGAAAAACAATTTCATGAACAAACAGTATTAGAAGTCTTGCCTAAGTCTTATGCGTGATGTGGTTTTGGACGCGGGACAGGTTGTGAGAATCTTCTTCCTGTGCACATCTGATGCATTTAAATGTAACAGCCCTCTGGGAAATCATTTAGAGAAAGAAAACGTTTTTTTAGTGCGCCGACTCTCTTATTACTGATTCGAGGTTATCCGCCTCATTTAAAAAAGAGAAAAAAAACAGTTCTGTTTAATAAAAAGATTCCTACTCTTAATAATGAAAGATAAGTTCATTAGCTGAGTCACTCAAATGGTTTTTATTTAGCTTTTGCTTAACTTACTTACGCAATTTATGGTACTTTAGAAACCAAAGGGACAGGCTACCCCCCCCCCCCCCAAAAAAAAAGTGTCACCACAATTTTAGAGGTCAAATTTAAACAAATATCCAGATGCCTCATCTGGACCGCAGATGCCAGGCAGGTGCTCAAAGTCAAAAGGGGGCACACGGAGCACAAACGCCATACAGACACATACCTTACAATATAACTGGTTGAATTGTAGCAAACCATATTCATAAAGAATGTAACCTGGAATCACAACATACCATATCATTATCCACACCTTATATCTTTGTTAGGGGGCAAAAGTAGTCTATATCTATATTGCAGTCTATATTTACCTGATGGGGTACATTGAATAGCTTCTGTTGAGGGGGCTGGTGGGGAGGCTGCTGCTGATATCGCTGGAGGTGGGCTGTATTGATCTGAGAGTGTAGACACTAAAAAGAGCATGGTATAGTAGCCGATTAAACAAGTGGTATGTGATGATGACAAGATGCAAACATAACTAACATTAATAATGGCTCATACTGCTGATTGTTTGTAGGAGATTCTGTGCCGAGAGAGGCTGCAGCCAAGGCTGACTGTTTGAACTAAACAGAACAAGTTGCTTATTTGTAAACTGAAAGGGGAACATTAATGGGGGGGGCATGAATAAAGTAGGGGTGGAGGTACAGCCTATATCCCCAAAGCCATAATTCAAGCTGTGCATTAATTTAGGACATAGTAAGATAATTTATTAAGTTGAATTCAGATCACCATTAGACACTGGACTGTTTAACTGTGGCTTCTCTTCCTGGAGTCCTTGCTTTTCAGTTTGAATAAAATTGGAGGACAAAAATGGAACAATTCTGACACCTCTTTCTTTTAATTTCACAGCTGTATTTTTGGTTTCTAACATCAGTAAAACCAAATGCAACCATTTGTTTGGACACAAACATGACTTCAACATGAAAGTGTTCAATAACCTATGCCTCATTGCCATTAGAAACATACATGTAGGAAAAACACTGCATGGTGTAAAAAGTGGGATACGACGCAGGAAGTAAACTATGAAAAAGAAGGCGAAGAGGGGAAACCGTACATCAAGTGGATGGAGTGGTTCTGGTGGCGAAGCGAGAGACGAGCTAGCAGAAATGGCGCAAGACCACACCAACTGCAATGTTCACCATACAACCTCCAGAGCCATTCGACTTCACCAAGCCACAGGAATGGGAACGGTGGATTAGAAGATTCGACCGCTTTCGGCTTGCAAGCAAACGCTAAACGCAACGCCAGAGGAAAACCAGGTAAACACACTGGTGTATTGCATGGGCGATGAAGCCGAGGATGTGCTAAAGGGGCTAACGCTAACTGCAGATGCTAGGAAGGAGTACGCAGACGTGAAAGCAGGCTTTGATGCATTTTTTGTGCCCAAAAAGAATGTCATATATGAAAGAGCCAAGTTTAATCAGCGCGTGCAACTGCCGGGAGAAACGGTGGATTCCTTCATCACTGCTCTATACAGCTTAGCTGAACACTGTAATTATGGACAGTTACGGGAGGAGCTGATTCGTGATAGGCTAGTTGTCGGATTGAGAAACGTCTCCTTGTCCGAAAAGTTACAGCTAGACAAAGACCTCACGCTCCAAACTGCCATAGAAAAGACAAGGCTAGCTGAAGAAATTAGTCGACAGCAGTCGGACCTGAGAGGAGAAAATAGTGAATGCTCCAATGTCGATGCTGTGCATGCTACACTGCTAGCTACAGAAAACCTAAATTCCCCGCCAAGCTGCCACAAGCACAGGCGCCAGGCAGATACAAACCCACACGATCACAGCAAAGTGCAAAGGCGTGTTACAGATGTGGGAAAACGCCTGTACATGGGAAAGCAGAATGCCCTGGTACAGATGCTGTGTGTCACCACTGTGGAAAGAAAGGACATTACAGCAAAGTATGTAGGAGCAGTGCAACCTCTCTGAATGCTGTTACTGCTGAGGAAGAGGAGAGTTTTTTCCTCTGGGCTGTGGATGCTGGAGAAGATCCATGGACAATGCAGCTACAAGTCAGAGACAAAAAAGTGCGCTTTAAGATAGACACAGGTGCCGATGTCACTGACCTGCCAGCCGAGGTGTACAATGACATTGCTGGGGGGCTAGATGGGATGCGACTGGAGGCGCCAACACGCCCACTGTTCGGACCTGGTGGCAATGTACTCGATGTCCTGGGCGTAGCGAGAGAGACACTGCGCAGAGGCAAGAAGACGGCCAAAGAGGACATTTATGTCGTGAAAGATCTGCACACTGCACTGTTGGGAAGGCCTGCCATCCAACAGCTCCAACTTGTAAGCAGAGTCGACAGCATCACCATGGACACGGTGAAACAACAGTATCCAAAGCTGTGCAGCGGCTTGGGTCTTGTTCGGAGGACATACGCACTTAAACTTAAACCAGGTGCGGTGCCCTTCTCTCTTTCAATGCCCCGCAGAGTCCCTCTACCGCTCATGAGAAAAGTGAAGGAGGAGATAGGTCGCATGGAGAAGATGGGCGTGATCACCAAGATCGAGGAGCCGACCGAGTGGTGCGCCGGGATGGTGGTGGTGCTAAAAAAAGACGGTACTGTTCGCATTTGTGTGGATTTTACAAAGATGAATGAATCAGTGTGCAGAGAGAGGTTTATCCTACCATCAGTTGAGCACACTCTGGGTATGCTAGCAGGTGCAACAGTTTTCAGCAAACTAGATGCCAATATGGGCTTTTGGCAGGTGCCCTTGACAAAAGAGTCTGCCAAATACACCACCTTCATCACGCCTTTTGGGCGCTACTACTTTAACCGGCTACCCTTTGGCATAGCTTCCGCCCCTGAGCACTTCCAGAGGATGATGATGACGGAGGTGACCGCAGGCCTGGACGGGGTACTGTGTCACATGGATGACGTGCTTGTCTGGGGACGGACACAGGAGGAGCATGACATGCGGCTACATGCAGTGCTTCAGAAAGTGCAAGAGGCTGGCATTACACTCAACATGGACAAATGTGAGCTCACACAGCACACAGTCAATTTCCTGGGTCATGTGATTTCAGCAGACGGTGTGAAACCAGATCCAGAGAAGACGAGAGCAGTACAAGGGATGGATGCACCGAAAAATGTCAGCGAACTCAGGAGTTTCCTGGGTATGGTCAATCAGCTGGGGCGCTTCATACCTCACCTGGCTGAAAAACACAAAGTTCTACAAGACTTGCTGTCCAAGAAAAACCACTGGTACTGGGGAACAGAACAACAGGCCGCCTTCGATCAGCTAAAAGCTGAGCTGTCATCATCACCAGTGCTTGCACTATACAACCCAAACAGTGCATTGAAAATCTCCGCCGATGCCTACTACTGTAGACAACAAAGTATATGTTATATTCTACATGAATTTTTATGAACTTTTATGTTATAGAGTTGTGAATTTATTGTATCAATGGAGAACAGTAGAAGATCAACCCTCATCTTACATTGAAGCTCCCAGATCAAGGAAGTGACGCTGACGCAGCTTTAGCAGCAGAGAAGCTATTAGGCTTGTGTTGATAATAATAAACTCCTGGACTATGTACATACTTCCAAATGCATCGTTTTGTGAGTACAGACCATATTTGTACTACTTTAGAAGTTTGGTGTCATGGCATGTGATTTTAGTGTGGTAATTTTGGAGATACTGCCAGGGTCCGTTAGCACTTGTACTAAGCTATTCGGGATAACTCGGTAACTCGGCTGATGTTCGGCCAAGATCGGAAAAACTTCGGGTGGGCTACTTGGTTGGATGTCACGATTGAATTGACCCAAGGGTGAATCTACTCCGAACCATCCCTTTAATCAGAATGTAGACAGCGTGACTGTCAGTAGGCAAGCAACAAACATGCCGAAGTGCAAATGCACGTTTACCGACGATTTACAAAAGAGTTTCCCCGCTTTCAGACCGGGTTGAGACAAATGGGAAGCCTTGTGCACAGTGTGCAAAGCAGGCACATATATCTTGGTGTCCAATGGAGGTGCAAGAGATCTGAAAAGCCACCTGGACACCGAGAAGCACAAAACAGCTGTCCGAGGCGAGAGTAGTGCTAGCTCGATCACACAGTACTTTGTTAAACCAGGGAACGAGGATGCAGTGCATGCAGCGGAGGCTGCATGGTCATTTCACACAGTGAAACACCACAACAGTTATAGATCTATGGACTGCACTAGTTCATTGCTGAAAAAGACCCTCCCCGATTCAGACACTGCCAAAAAGTTTAGTTGTGCCCGAACTAAGACCGAGGCTATTGTTGATGGTCTACTGGCACCGCATTCTGTAGAAGTGGCGCACGAAGCGCTAAAAGACATCCCATATTGTGGTGTAAGTACTGATAGGAGCAATCATGGTGCGGTGAAAATCTTCCCCATAATTATTCATTATTTTGATTGGAAGGAGGGTGGTGTTCAGAGTAAACTAATTCAAGTGCAAGATACACCCAACGAGACTGCAACCACCAACGCCAATGGAAACATTGGCAAAAAACAATTTGGCTTCCAAATGCGTCGCATTTACCGGCGACAATTGTAACACTAATTTTGGTGGAACCCGGCGTGACGAAGTGGGAAATAATGTATTTGCAAATTTGAAGAGAATGCTACAAAACAAAACATTGATTGGCGTGGGTTGCCCAGCACATATCCTTAACAACTGTGTCCATCACGGGGCAGACAGACTTGATGTGGACATTGAAAATATAATTTTTAAAATCTACCAGTACTTCCACATCTACACTGTGCGCACAGAGTCCCTCAAAGAGTACTGCGATTTTGTGGATGTTGAATACAGGAGGATGCTGCAAGACCAGGTGGCTCTCTCTGTTCCCCGGCATAGAGAGGATGCTGCAGATGTTCCCTGCTTTAAAAGCATTCTTTTCATCTCAGGAAAAGCCACCCATGATGATCAAGGGATTTTTTGAAAACCCATTCAGTGAAATATACTTGTGGCACATGCACTCACTCATGTCCATCTTCCATAATCACATTCAAGAAATGGAAAGGGAGAACAACTCCATCATGGAGGTTAAGAAAATATTGAGCAGCATCCACAACATTCTTATTGAACGGAAGAACAACAATTTCATGTCCCTCAAAGTTAAGGGACTGCTGGCCGAACACAGAGAAGGACTTGAAGAGGGCTGTGACAAGTTCATGGCTGATATGCTAGGCATGTATAGTTCATGTTTGGAGTATCTGGAGAAATGGTTGACACCTATGGAAGAGTTCTCACCATTCATGTGGATGGACATGAGTGAGCCACCAAAGTGGAATGATGTGGAGGCCTGCATCAAGTACCTTGGAGGGAAGGGGGTGCCAATTGATGACGTTAAATGCTTTGACCAAGTTGCCAACCTGAAAAAATTCATGGAAAGCTGCAGTGATGATGACAACTTCATGGATCTGCAGGTGCACCAGAAGTGGACCGAATACTTTGAGAAGGCCAAAAGTATTGCATACTACTCAGAACTGCTGAAGATTGCACAGTTTGTCTTTGCACTTCCTCCTCACAATGCAAATGTGGAGAGAGTTTTTTCACTGATGCAGAGCCAGTGTACAAAGAAGAGGAACCTGCCCTCAGTTAAATCATTGAAAGGGATCCTATTTGTGCAATACAATTTCAAAAATATGTCTTGCAAGGACTTTCATACGTACGTGTTGAGCCACAAGACACTGCTGAAAAAGATCAGCTCTACAGCAAAATATAAATGGGCAAAGAAGGACGAGGAAGAAAAACCAGACGAAGAGGAGGAAAAACCAGATGAAGAGGAAGACGAGGATTAAGCAGGAAAGTAAAGATGGTCTGTTGATATTTTTGTTATTTTTTGGTACATTTTGAGTTATTTTTTCTAATATAGGCCTACAAGAGGTATTTTTTGTTAAATTGGCTAATTTGTGAATTTATTTTTTCCAATAGCTGATTGTAAAATAGCTCATTTGTTAATTTTTTTTTTCCAATAGCCTACAGAACAGACATTTTGTTCATTACTGAGGCTAAGTGAGTAGGCCTATCATGTGTTATTTGGAGTTGAGAGTTATTGTTAACTTTTGTTGTTAAGTGAGGGATGTTAAGATGAGACATTATGTATTTCATTGTGCTATTCATTCATTACAGGAATTGTTAACTAAGCATTTTGAATAAATACATTTTGAATAAAATTATCATTTGTTATGAGAGTTATTGTTGTTAACTTTTACTGAAAAGCATTTTTAATAAACCAACTGTAAATATCTTGTTATTGTAGGACTGGGTAGGCCTATGTTAAGTGAGCGCATGCCACTGACATAAATAATGATAATATTATAATAATAATAATATGTAATATAATATAATGTTACCAAACTAGAGCTGGCAGACCCTTGAACCGTAGTAGGTGGAGCCCCCTTGGAGTTAGCTTTGTTTAGCTCGTTGTGGTAACATTCAAAATGATCGGGACCACGTCTGAAGAACGGCACTTTTTATTTCCAGCACTTCTCGCATGAAGAAAGATACAATCCAACACACACGTAGCTGCCGAGTCGCGTCACCAGCCTGCTCATTGAACCAGGAAAAAACAATACACCTTCCCAGCATGCCCTGCTGACGTACTACCTGAAAAACTAGCCCCTCCCACATAACAAATCACAGTAAACGGCTGAGCCTGTAACAATAATATAATATAATATAATATAATATAATATAATAATATTGTTAAAGCAGCAGCATCATCCTCCATATGCATCATGGGAACAGAGTCCCCCCCCCCGTCCGATCCAAGGAGTCCTGGTTTTCCCAAACGAAAATATGGTCACCCTACGCTATAGACGTGTCCATACCAATATTTGGATACGTTTAAAATGTCCATACCAATTTTGAATGGGAAATTGCACAGCGTTCGGGAAACAAAGGGTTAATTTTCCCCTTCCGCAGTTCCTTCTCTCAAAGACGACGTGTCATTGGTGGGGACAGCCTTGCTATCTGTGATTGGCTCACCTTCTATAGCGCTATGCCTGGCTTATTAGCCGCTTTCGGACTGTAGGAACCATTGGCAGTTCTAATAACCTTTTAATCCGCGGGGCCATTTTCTACCGTGTTCGGACATACAGGAACTCGGGGCTATCTCCCTTAGTTCTTATAACCATTTCAGCTCCTTCTCTGAGGTCGGGTCTTTTCATGGTTCTATAGAACGCATCTGACGTAGGTGTTTGGTGGTCGGTAGCTACGCCCCTTGTCATGCTATCACGGCTGAAATGTTTCATCATACCACACAGACAGAACCGGCGGGTGTTTAATAAGTTAAACTTACACGTTGTCTCCTTTGTCTGCGGCGCTCTGCTCTCCTTTCTTCCTTCATGAAATGAAAAAGTATCGTCTCCTGACTCTCTCTGTGTGCTCTTCCAGCCTCGATATTAGACGCCTGATGTGATCGTCCATGATTAATATCACCATCATGCAGACCATGAACACGGTGGCCTCCCCGCTCTCCATATTAGCTTCTTTGTGGTGTTTTTTCTTCTCTCCTTACTTTTACCAGTTTTGTTTTGTTTTGTTTTGTTTTGTTGTTGAATGTAGCGCTAAACGGCTAACGTAACACGTCACTGACGAAGACGGCTGCGCGCGGAGCATCAGTCCCGACCTGGTCCCGACTCATGTGCGAATGCAGACTGAAACAGTTCCACTGGGGAAGGACAGTTATCAGAACGAAATTCGAGTAGGACAGTTCTGATAACTGCGCAGAGGCGGACAGAGTACACAGTTTCCTTACTTGAGTAAAAGTACAGATACCCCTTGATAAATTTTACTCAAGTACAAGTAAAAGTACTACAGTCAGATGTATACTTAAGTAAAAGTACAGTACTTGTTTTTAAAAGTACTTGAGTATCAAGAGTACAAGAGTACATTTTCTAAATATTGCATTACTACTGCCACAGTGCTTACATTTATGTATAGAAACGTCCTACATGGCAGGGCTCTCAAGTCTCACGCAATGAGCGTGAGACAAACGCATTTCAACAAGTTCACACACTCACACGCCACACATGCCATTTCTCACGCTGAGAAATGATCAACTTCGTCGCACAGAAATTCTAATGGCCTATACTATAAACGAGTCAATGGCAGGTTACTGTGCGCTCGTACAGCTCAGAACTATAGCTCTGGTACAGCTGTCTTGATTTAGCGACCCATCGGCAAATCACAAAATAGAATTTCTCAGCCAATCAGAAAACAGAATTTCTTGTTGCCGGGTGAGGTCTGAAATAGCTTTCAGCTGCAAGCACGCGTCCCATGAATGCACAGCGGACATAACCTATTATGCTCTGAATGCGTGCAGAAGTTGTAAACGAGCTGGAGGTGGAAGAGAACCGTCAGGATCATCAGCAGGTCATATCTTCATTTATTTGAATATTTTATTAGTTACTATAGTTTTCCTACTCTTTGTAAAAGACCAATACCTGCCGATTAAAGTGTTCCTTGGAGTAGTAGGTCTAAATATTCAGCACACACCCTTTGACATGAGCAACTTAATGAAAAATGAAAAATATGTAGGAGTGTAATTAGGCGTGGTTAATTTTTTTCAAAGGTGACTGGTATGAGCATTTTCCCAAGGCTATTTACAATTGCCAAACTGGTATTAGTTCTGCCGCACTGAAATGCTGATGCAGAGAGAGTTTTTTCCACGGTGGGGCTCAATAAAACCAAGACCAGGAACACGTTGGCTCTGAATGGAACTCTGTCATCCATCATGACTGTGAAAATG
Organism: Odontesthes bonariensis; assembly: GCF_027942865.1. Classification (NCBI taxonomy): domain Eukaryota; kingdom Metazoa; phylum Chordata; class Actinopteri; order Atheriniformes; family Atherinopsidae; genus Odontesthes; species Odontesthes bonariensis. The sequence continues at coordinate 11,656,063 of NC_134518.1, read as the reverse complement.
GCTGACATTGAGCCACAGTGCTTTAAATGGGAGCCCCCAATATCAGTCATCAAGCATCAAAATCTGCCACAAACACTTCCAACACTCATAAACAAACACACACAGAGAGGGACTGCTCAAGGGGCCCATTTGGGGTTATGTTTGTTTTTCTTAATTTCATTTGTCTGTTTTTTTGTTTGTTAAGACTTTGCATACCTAAAACAATTTATTTTAAAATATAGCAGAATTTAGTGTAAAAGTGAAGATTTGTGATTTTGGTATAAATAAAACAATATCTTTGTTCTTTAAGTAGCTAGTTTATGGCGATGGGATACTGCAAGGGACCCCCAAAAAAACGAAAGAAACCCACCGCGCACACGGCCCGGCCCCTGCCCCGCCCGAATCTCACTCCAAGCAAACTTGAAAACTTGAGAGCCCTGCTACATGGAGTTATGAAAAATGTTAATGTTAATACCGTGGAGAATGTAAAAGGAATTGAAAGTAAAATCAAGTCATTTTCATCTTTTTACCATGTTGCTTTATTTAACATTTCTCACTTGCAAGGCAATAGCACAATGGCAACACTGACAAACCTCTGCTAGAGTTTTAATGGATTTTTGCATCCACATTTGAACCTGACTGTTAAACACACAGTATACTCAAGAACATAAAAACAAATGCTCAGCTTACATAAATATGTAATATCAGAAAAGAAAATTCAGCTAACAATTGTATGTATGTGTTTTTTCATCAAGCAAATCAATTTACCTAAACCAGCAAAGAAGGCAATATAGCAGTGTTCTGAGTTGACACACCTCTGAACCTGACCGTGTTATACACGCAGCATAGCAACCCACTTGCGTTGTTTTCTGTCAGTGAGTTCAGATTGGCAGGCAGCAAGCCACCATAACACCGTAACTCCAGCGCAGTAAACAGAACTCGCACCCTATCTTAACATTGATGCATGGTGAAACAAAGGCAGAGAGCCGTAACCATGGCCGTAACTCCGCTGTAACTTAATTCCAGCGTTCTAAAGTGCAGCGGAACAAAGCTAAAATACCTTAACTGATGTTACAGGCTTCTGTCTTGCTGCAGGTGTTACACGATTAGCTTATCTCGGCTTATGCTCACTATTGTCAGGCCAAAGTTAGCCATCTGAATGGCTAGCTACAGGTGGCAAATTGGCGTGTGCATGTCATGTGGCTTTGACTACTCAAACGTAACCGAGAATGTAAAAAGCTGCATTATCGTGGATAGCCAATCATTTAGTGCTCTTTTTTGTAGCTAGAATCTAGCTTAGAAATGTAAGGAAGTTTATTTCAATGTACGTACCTTGACATGCTTCCGCAAGTTGGAGGATGAATTTTTGTAGGCAGTTATGAAGTTCTCTTTTGGTAAACAGAGCAAACACTTGAAGCGAAAACTATCATTAACTCTCATCTAATCTGACCATGATGTTGACTTTGGCAGAAAGCTGAAGGTGATTGCTTATAGGCTGTCCCAATCAGTGGTGCCTGCACAATCCACGGCTATGGATAGAAATGTAGCGGAGTAAAGAGTACAATATTTGCCTCTCAAATGTACTTGAGTAAAGTCATGAGTACTCCCCAAAAATGATACTCGAGTAAAGTACAGATCCCTCAAAATTGTACTTAAGTACTGTACTCAAGTAAATGTACTCCGTTACTGTCCGGCTCTGTAACTGCGTTCTTAGAACGGCTCTGTCCGAAAGCGGCTATTGTTGCTAGGTTGGTTGCTAAGCGGTAATAGCGGGAAAACAGCTGACGAAGTGACCGGTCTTTTGTTCGCTGGCTCGGAGTCATCATGACTCGGGTAGGACAACCATGGTTGAACCATGCTGCTGTCTGCCATATCCACCAGGACAGGTTGGATAGCATTAACATAAAACAAATATGCCAGCAGTTTGTCTGCGTCAATGACCGGCGGCGCCATGCATTTGGCTCATTCATACAAGATTTGGCTAGTTAATAGGCTCAAAGCTACAAACTTAATAGTTTTTCAGGAGAAAGTGAGCCTTGGAAAAGTGTTTTTCATGTGACATTTTATGTCTTTATTTTTAATAAATGTTTGCTGGACCTTAATCTTTTGACTACTGGTGTTTTATTTTTGTGGGAACAGTGCAGAGCTAATAAATGCTTGTTGGTAATGCTAAGTAGTCATCCGCCTACATTTTTCAAAAATTGTACATTTCCACTTTTATTGTTCAAACTTTTCACACTTATCTTTGCAGTGTGCACTTTCAAAACTTCATCAGTTAATATTTTATACAAAATGCACTACAACTGCAGCACCCAAAATCATCAACTTACAGATCCTGAAATTTCAGAAACGAATGTAATAATAAAACATCTTACTGTGGCAATGTCTGCCTGGGCCTGTGATAATGTTGAAGTCACCAGAAACTTGAGTGACTTGCATAAAAAAATCAATTCTCAATCTTGCCATTATGGTTTACATTAAAAAAATCAGAGGGATGTGAATCAGATGGGATTTGCCATTATTCACCCCAGAATTGGTTAAAGTAATACTATGTAACTTCTCAAAAAGCCCCTTATGGAGCTCCCCCTACAGGCTTGGAGGTAATGTACGGTTACGACACTCGCCAACGAGCAAAAGCCTTTCCGAGAGCAACTCTAGTCCTCTTGCTTTGTCGGCCTCTCTCTTTCTCTTCCTTGCTTCATCAGTCAACGTCTTCTTCTGTTTCTTCGGTGCCTCTTCCATGATGATCGTACTGACAACGTTGCGCTAGCTTAGCCTTATACCTGGGAGCGTGAGAGGGGTCTATTTGTTATTGCGGTAGGTGTGCCAGAAAGCAAGTCGAAGTACTTCCGCTCAGTTCCCGGGCCGGTCCAGCAAAGTTACATAGCACAGTTATTCCAACTCAGACCCACGAAGGGCATAGGAGACAGGCCAATCGTAATATTAAAACTCATTCTAGCCGCACAATTTTTTTCAAGCTGTTATTTTAAAGTAGAAATGTTACATAGTATTGCTTTAAAATGCACGAAATTGCATCTAAGAAATACAAAATTTTCTTGGGGAGGACCCAGACCCCACACACAAATGAGGTGTCCCTCAACCTTAGGTGGTGGTGGAGTGGCAAATTATGTCCCCACCAATGTCAACACCATTATTACGCCCTTGACCACTACCCCTTGTTGTGTTTCCTATCTTTCCAGGTTTGTTGAAAAAAACCGAACTAGAAAGAGGCCTGTGGGGGTATTCCAGAAAGGAGGTTCAACAAACTCTGAGTCTATCCCTGAACTCTGAGTTGACTTACTCTGAGATGGGGAACTCCGGTTCCAAAACAGCTGATCTGCGTTAGTTCAATCAACTCTTGAGTATGTTCACCCTGAGTTAAGCGTGTGCATGACGACAATAAAAAAAGCAATTATCAATGGAGCACTGATAATACAAGTCACTATGGCGACCGAAGCAAAAAAAAAAACGCTCAACGTACTTCACCCCGCTGGAATTGGAAGTAGTGCGAGCAGATCTTTAGAGAGAAAAGCAACACAGCTGCAGCGGGTTCAATTAATGCAGTATTCATGTAACATTTAACCACACTGTCTATAATATTATAGGGGAAAACAGTGATGTTCAGGTGTTGAATGAAATTTTATTGTCATTTAGTTGCAATCTCCCAGGCGTAAAGCGCACTTGGCAGCAACTGAAAATGAAATATAAAAACATCATTCAAACAGGTGGGGCACAATTTGCTTTGTTTTACCCATAGGCACTTGGTCGCAACTCACTTCGGTTGTAATCATATTTGACATATTAAACAAAGTTACATACGTATCATTCAGTGGCCATTTCAACGTGTAGTGGCTGTATCCAGTTAAGTAGAATAACAGGTGAGTTCTACTCAGCCAACAGAAAGAAGACAGAGGACCGCAAAACGAGCGTGTGTGTCTATAGATACAGTAGCTATAGAACTATCAGATAGCCACTGATAGTTCTCTTCCTATTCACATTTGTGTTGTCTTTTTTACATTGTGTGGAAGTTGGAGTTTGGCATGTACACTGAAGTGATGTGAATACATAATGAAAGACGGAAAAACCTGCACATTCTTATCCTTTTTAACAGAGTCCGTCTGGCCATTACAGGAGCCTCTGCAGCACAGATGCGCACAGTGAGATGTTCAGTACATAGGCTATACCAGGTTAATGTTGCATGAATTGTAAAATTTAGTGTCATCCTTAAGTTTACAGTTACCAGTGAAGGACTTGTACAGAATCCATCTAATTTAAAAAAATAATACTAATATATTTTTTAAAAGATGGCAAAAACAGACCAGGAAATGGTTTACTTGGAACGACAGATCTGGAAATAGAAATATTGGAAGATAAAATTACGGGTGGGTGCATGGTCAGGTGAAATATGTTGATTAATGGAACAATATGGGCCTACGAATACTGACTTTTGGATTTGTAGGAAATAAAGAAGTGAAATATCAGTTATTTGTCTTTATTTTGCTGCCGTTTGCAACAAGAAAAAAAAAGGAAAGCAGATAATTCGCTCTGTAGCTACTCAAGAGCACATCCGCGGTGTGTGACATTACAAATGTATGGCCGGAGAATGAGCGAGACGAACAACTGTACCGCTCAATTAAATATTCTTCTGGCAATGACAAAATATCGGTCCGTGGTCTAAGAACTCTCTCCCGACGCAAGGCTATGCGGATGAATTCCGCTTCACTATAAACAGGATTTCGGAGAAACGGACACCCGAAACGGACTCCCTCCCGCCCAGCAGGAGGGAGGAGACGGGGATAAACTCAGAGTTATGCGAGCAGGTTATGGTCACAGACTCAGAGTAAGTTACTGCAGTAACAGACCCAGAGTTTAAGTTGCCTCTGTCTCTGGAAGTTTCCCTCATCTCAGGGTTAACAAACAAATTTCTTTTCACCAATAAAGTAAGAGAATCTTCTTTTTAAAATCTTACATATATTTTATCCTGCAAGTCATTACTTTCTTAAGTTTAAAAAAAAAAAAAAATGTGGTGTTTCACCTATTTTGGCGAGGCCTTGCCACTAACATATTCTGGAAAGATGTGTCCCGTGATGAAATTGATAATATTGACTCTGGTTTTTCTGTTGTTTGGTTTTCCTGATTACAATAATAACAAAGCTAAACAACTGTATGGGATTAATTTGATCATTATAGCAACATTCCACATTCACAAGGCCAAATAAACCGTTATTGTTCATTTTTGATAATGAAGCCAAGCCATGAATTCTAGATCTGACTTAATAACAAAAGCAGCTAAAACTATTGAGTTGTGTTCTTTGTTTGGCATTTTCAGTTAAAAGAAATCCTCCTCTGTGGTTTTTATGTACTTGTTGAGAAGTATTGATTAAAATAATAATAATAAAACGTCTTTGTGGATCATGTGACCGACCGAGGGTAGATCTAAATTATTATTATTTTGTTTTAGTTATTTTGGGCCACACAGACAGACTTTCATATACACACTTACAAAAAAAAAAAAAAACTTTTGACAAAAGGGCACTTTGGGCAGAACGGGCTAAAGGGGCAGGTGCTCCAGTCCTGAGCCTGCACGAGGCAGCACAAACCATGTGCAGATTTGGCTGCATGTGATCACACGGTGTTAACCTGACTCACATCATCTGGCTGCGTTCACCAACTACACGCGGGGGCGTTCCCTTTCCTCACACAACCGAATACCAGAGGGCGGGAGTCAGGTAAACACGGTGTCACCATGCCAGTACATTTTTTTTTTCTTTTATCTCAAAAGTTCTGTGATATTTCTACATCAGTACTACCACGTTTAGCATTTATACAGAAGTCTTGTCACTTGCTTATTAACACGTATCTGTCAAGACTTTACAATTGATAAACAGGATGTTCCAGCGGTCACTAGATCTAATGGCTGTGCCAAGCTAACTGGCATAGACTGCTGAATAAATACTGCTAAAGCTTTAAAAAAAAAAAAAAAAACTTGCCACGTGCTTTGACAAATTGTGCTTCCTTTCCTTTTTACATAAATCAACCGCGTTAATTACAGAAAACTTCCATTTCCTAAAATCTAGATATGTATTTACATATTTCTATCGAAGGTTTCGCATGTCACTTACCTGTGCCACCTTTTGCCAGTCGGTGTTCTGTGCCTGGGCCCCACGGTCAACAATTTTCTAGAATCGCCCCTGGTGACACGACTCCTCTACCTGCGTTGCAGCAGCCTTTAACAATGCCCCAACAATCGGATCTGAAGCCTCTATCTAAACCTGTTCTGCCGGGCGTAATTCAAACGGGTTTACTCTGTAAATTCGACGGAATCTTCCGTCAAGTTTTCACTCTTTTCTTGTGAGTAGATAAGTTACATGCACAAATGAGGTCAGCAACAGATTTGAAGTAAAGCAAACAGGATGCACTCACTTTCTGTTTTAATTCAAGGGGTTTCACAAAAAAACACTGCATTAACCCTTTAGAAATGACATTCTAATTCAGCGCCTGTTTTCATTTGCTCAAAGGTCATTTAGACAGATATAATTACATGGACATTGTTTTCAGTTCTTGGAAGTAAAACCTTGGCAGTCAGTGAGTGAGGTATGGGACCCAAAGACATAACACTGCATACGTTGATGCTGCTATTTGCCAGATTTGATTTTCATCTTGGCCCATTAATCTCTCCAAAGGCTGTTAAACGGATTAAACCATATGTAACATGAAATGGTGAACCTTGCGGGTGCTTGTTGAAACATCTTGTGCCTGTGGAAGCTTTTTCCTTCCATTTCCAATATTTATGCAGAACTACTCTAAATACTTGCTGGCTTTGACTTCATTAACCAGCAGACATGGTGACATTGATCTCTTTCACGTAATTCTTTGCAAGAAAGCAAAGTTTATCCCCCATTTCAAGCTTAAGTCAACCTTTCCTCTCAGACTCTGTTTCTCACTCATTTAGTTCAATGGGTTTTGCTCCGTTCCCACAAACCGCACCATGTGGTCATGTGACTCGACAGTGGGACGTGATTGACCTCAAATTACTTCAACCCTATTCCTCACAGCTCTTACCCTCATTTCCCCTTCTGTCTTCCTGGCACTGTATGGAGCCTCTCGCCCCACATTCCTCCCGCTAATAAGAACATTCCAGCTTCCATTTCTTCTTCGCTCATCAAACTCGGCTTCAAAGGTCAAAATGAGCGCAATCTGCTGTTTGACAGACTTATCATTCAGGGTTTGGACGTCTTTCAAAACGCTGTTATAGGAGTGGTTGTGAAAATAAATATCGCAGAGCGAAGGCCGCCACAAGATCTGCACGAAATCCCCCAAAAAACAAGTGTCGTGTTTCAGATAGGGTTCAGGAATGATAAACATGCATATTATACACATTTATTATACATCATACATCAATCTGAGCATCGTACAAAAACAACACTGTACAAATGTTTAAGTGTGACTTTATCAGACTATTCTGTGGGGGGGGAGGGGTGTTGGAGAAACGTCACTCCTCTCTCGAGTAAGTATACAAAAAGGGAACGCTTTAAAATAAAAAGGATGACCATCATTCCATGGGCTGCTCCTGTCTTTCGTTGAACTCATTGACTCTTGCCTGGAAGATGATAGAAAAAAAAAAAGAAGTCAGAATTAGGAGTTCAAACACGGCTACGGTAACATGAACCTGAGTAGGACCTTAGTCTGAGTAAGAGGCTGCCGTGTAAACAGTGTTAACAAGGTCGCAACCAGACTGGGCAGTGGAACATTCCGACTTTCCTGACTTCTCATCAGGAAAAGGCAAAGAAAAGCCGCATTTTCGCCAGTCGGGAAACTTGGGTAAGATCTGTTAACTTCTGCATTTCACATCATTCCCAAGAAAGGTAGCTTGCAACATGTACTCAAAAATATTTCACTTGCTTTCACAGGCACACCTGAGCTCATCAACACGGTACCTGAAAGGTGTTGAGAACATGTTGGCAGACTTCGTTGAGTTCGTTCAGGCCCCTCCGCAGCGGCTCTGCAGCTGGAACTCCCCCTGAAACTGACGGTGGACAAGAGAATGAAGCTGCAGCCGCTGCATTAAGCCCATTTTGGCCATAGTAGCACTTAAAGGGGATAGAGAACCAAAATCATCTTTTTCATGTTTTTGGTGTTAGTTCTGAGTCTCCCCGCTGTGGGGAGTACACACGAAGTGCCAGCAAGTGTCAGAACCTCTGTTTCAAGTACTCCCCTTTTTTTAATATCCCCCAGAAAAAGTGCCAATCCGTTTTTGTGAAAAAGTGACGTCACTTTTTCAGCAATCGCCCCCCCCCCCCCCCCCCCCCCCCCCACACACACACACCCAAATCCACAGCCACCCCGTTTCAGACACGCCCCTTCGGCGAGAAACAGGAACTGGTGAGCCTTCCAAGGCTGTGAAAGCGGACTACGATCGTTACATATTCTTCCCCCGGAAAGCAATGTTCGCGATCAATGGCTTTTATTTATTTTTAACAGCATCCCCAGTACATACAACCGCCGACTTTTCCTTTGCTCTGCGCATTTCACGGAGTACAGTTTCACAGAGCTTGCACGATTCCGAGCAGGCTTCAGTCGGAATTTTGCTCAGTCGATGGTCAGTTCCGACAGGGACAGACAGACTGCAGCGAGCTGTGCGCTCCGCTGAGAAGGTGATCGGCTGCATCTATCCATGACCTGCACGTCTCCAGGACTGTGGGGCGAGCATGTCGGATCACAGCTGACCCTTCTCTATTTGCACCACTCCCCTCGGGCAGGAGGCTTCGGTCCATTCGGACCAGAACCTCCCGTCCCGAAAACAGTTTTTTCCCCCTTGCAGTTGGACTTATGAACACTTCATAATCACCTCATAACCTGCCCCAGTCACTTTACCATCATTAAAATTGCACTAATGAAGCTGCACTGTTGTTGCTCTGTATATTGGATACTGTGTATTGTTGTACACACTTTGTACATTTTATATTCATATATTTTTATTCTTTATTTTTATATCCTATGTTACATGTTTGCACCTTACGCCGCAGCAAATTCCTAGTTAATGAAAACTGTTCACTAACAATGGCAATAAAACGAATTCTGATTCTGATGAGCTTTCTTTTCAGTCCGTGTATTACACTATAGCTCTGTTTTCAGTGAGAGCAAGGGCAGCCAATCAAGCAACGGCAACCGAATAGCGCCAACACCTACCTGCATTTCATAATGAGGTTGCCAGATAAGCTCTGAAACAACGCCAATTAGGGCAAACGACGCATTCTAAACCCAGCATAGTAACATAGCTGTTTCAGAGAGCCTTTTAGGGAGGTTCTGAGCCATTACAGACCCACATATCACATCACAGAACAAGGATTAATGCCCCATTCAACCATACTCTATCACCTTTAATCTCGCACAGTCACAGACAAAAGTGCACCTTAACTGACAAAAAGTAGCCCTCCACCCCCCAGTGACAGGCTACGCCTTCTGGTTTGACAGAGAGCGGTTCGTGCTCTGGGAGAATAATGAACAAAGAAGACAAAGAAGTACTGACAGTCTAGGACTTTCCTCCAGAGTCACCTGACCTTAACCCCACTCAACATATAGGGGGTCACTTGAGGAAAGACAAAGCGGAGCATTCCTAACTTGACAAGAAGCTGTGGGACAACACGGGCTCAGGTTCAGCCTTTGCACCAACTTGTGTCCCGATGTCCAGGCAGATCAAGTGCTGCTGTCGTCAAGCCATTAACAAGCAATCCAAAGGGGGAGCATTCCTTCGCTCCCGTTTAGGGGGCGGCTAATGTCTTAATGGGTTAACGTGGTTGGGGCGGGATGGGAGGATAAAAACAGATACTCCTAAATTCATGCACATACATGTACATTTTCACATATCAGACTTCTCCATTTAAACCATTGCTTGTGATGCTGTATTACAAATCACTTCATTTTCAGTCATAGATGTCAGAGCTAAATTGATGCAGTATATATCACGTAAATAAATATGGGGAATGACGCGCCAATGAAAAGCGCCTCCGTTTTTCCTTTAAAAGTGACTGGCACCATGCTTGCCGAAAAGTACAGAAGCCCAGACGTGGACGTGGCACGTATAAACTTTTTTCTAATGGTTTTCTCGAGATAATGAGTTAATTTACCAATGGTTCTCGAGGCCACTTTTCGTCTCCAGTCCGCCCCTGTGTATATGTGTTTATATGTATTTCTGGCAAAGGTGTACCCATTTTGACCCCCCTTTTATTGAAAACTGAATAAGGTAGCCGGAGACGGCTGGCTCGACTGCAGCTCAATAGGCGTTTACACCTAAGTGATCCTGCTGATATAGTCAACTTCATCAGTGACCAGCTGAGGGGACCAGTCAGTCTCCATGGTTACCGAATAGTGCACGAGAGGTGCCGTTATCGTTTTCTCGAGATAACCAGATAAATAACTCATTATCTCGAGAAAACGATAACGGCCTGGTTGGTGTGTGTTAAACCTGATTCCATTCTTCAAATGCTTGTCACACCAGCGGGATTTGCTTTGTGCATTTTCACAAGCAGAATTGTTACACAAACGCTCCACATTGGCTACTTTATTAAGTTTTCAATGAAAGGGGGGTAAAATGGGTACACCTTTGCCAGAAATACATATATACACATATAAACAGGGGCGGACTGGGGAGAAAAAGTGGCCTCGAAAACCATCGGTAAATTAACTCCTTATCTCCAGAAAACGATCATGGTTTTCTCGAGATCTCGAATTAATTATCTCGTTATCACGGGAAAACGGATGGAATAAAATGTATGCATCTATGGCCGTTTAGGGCTTCCGTAGAAAAGTCTACCCAAAACCAAACTAAGGGGATCGAAACATTATTGAAGTTATCCTGAAATATCTCTTGGAAAGATGTTTCATACACAGGAAAACAACCAAATGGAGCCGTTGATGCCTTAACAGAATATGGGAAATCTGTGTGGCCCGAGCGTAAAAGGCTGCAACTCTCATCCTTACAAACTTAATATGTTTGGTTTTAGGATGCAGTATTTGTCAGTATTTATATTGTGGTCATAGAGGGGAACAAAAAACCCAGTGTGCTGTCTAAAGGCGGTGGACAAACTGTTTTTGTTTTTTTTCCCTGAAGCCTGGCAGGTTTCTGTGTTTTGCTGCGAGGAGAGATCCTCCGTCCATCCAGAAACTCAGTGAAACAACAACAAGAAGTTGTTTTCTCTCTCTTGTGGAGTCCTTTCATGTGATGGGGCTGCTGTTCAATGGCAAAGTGCCTGACAAATAATTCCCCCCCCCCTCCGGCTCTTAACGAGAGGGCGTGTAAGAGCACGTAAGCGACTCGGGAGTCCCGACACTGGTCCTACTTGTGCAACCGAGTGACCTAAGTAAATGCACCAGACTCCAATCAGCATGTTTACTTTGCAGCGCAGCCTGAAAATATTCGTTCTCTGGCCGTCCTACACGTGTGCAAACAAGCAAGCCTTGAACATGAGAGTTTGACAAGTAGGGTGGCGCGAAGATTGGCAAAGGCTCGCCTCTCACCTCGCGTCTGAATGCGAAAGTTGATCTTGCTCTCAGACGGATGGGTGATGGTGTAGCCGCAGAACTCCACATCCGTGCTGACAAAAGAAAACAGGAAAGTCAAAGTGAGATGTGTGATTATCATCAATGTTTTTTTGTTTTTTTTGAAAGGCGTGTCAGTGGAAAAATGTTAATCATTCTTTCGCCTCATTCTGGCAGGCTGGACCAAAACACAGGGAACAACGAGAACTCACGTACAGAGTCGGGATCGTGAACTGACATAATCATCCCCACGCATTGTGAGAGGGCAAGGCCCCTTGACACATGCACATTCGGTCATACTCTTCACACAAATGAGCCTCTCTTGTTTGTGTGTGTGTGTGTGTGTGTTTGGTTAAAGAGAGGGAGGGGAGGATAGGGGAGGGTGTCATATGCAAAAAGGAAAAGAGCTCAAACCTGTGACCTCTACATGCCGAGTTTAAAGATAGTGTGAAAAAAAAAAAAAACACTGACTTCTTCATGATCATGTATCTGAGGGAGTTGCCCAGTGTATGGTCTTCATTATGCATCACGAATGTCACACAGCCCTCGTCGGCCCCATCCGCTTGGACCTTTAACACAAAAGAAACACTTCCTTAAGAAAACAAAAATCCCTTACAAATGTACACAGAAATGGTCTTTTTTCCCCTCTCACTTTTACAACCCCTTTATCATCTGCTGGCCTCGCGCACCCATTATCGCTTACCCAGGTTAAGTAAACTCTGTGTTTTTTGGGCAAGTGGAAAGTCTCGTGCAGCTGTCCGATGGAGCAGTAAAAAAAAAAAACAACTGGCTTCATTATTATTCTTTATTTGGAAATTGTGCTGTTTTTGTAGCCACCCATGATGCTTTGTGCCAACTTTTTCTGACAGCTGCAGACTGGGTTCGCATTTTCAGGACCAATCGGAGCACGTTGTTATCATGCATTGGGGGGGGGGGTTAAACGAACCACCAAAAAGCAGTACGTCGCAATTATGAACCAAATCGACAAAGGAAATTCCTTTGGACAGGAAAGTTTCCCTGAGTCAGCTATGACCAGAAGACGACAAAACGCATCACTTCTAAGCGTCCTTGAAGGAGACAGATGTGTAAGTTTGAATAGAAATATGACAGTTCACCTCATTTCTATGCTCATCAGTCGGATGATGATCATCGCGTTGAAAACTACGAAGGCAAAGTAATAAGTTAAATAAACAAAGTAAATAAACAAATGAATAAGGTAGAGGGAGAATGGGCATGCTCAACTTTCAGACGGGTGCTGGCTCGGGACTCCAGCATATTAAATAAAACAGTCAGCAAACAAGACAGTATTATTTAAAAAAATAAAAATAAATAAACCGTTTCATCCACACTGCTGTAAAACAGGAGTGCTGCAGTTTCTTTAACGTGTGCGTAAGTATCGAGCTGCTTTCGAGCAAGCAGAGCAGCCAGCTAAGCCCGTGGTTACAGCACAGGATAGATGAACGTGCAAGGAAATTCTAATAATGTTACTAAACTGTCAGAGAACGTTTTCATGTCAAGATTTTTGACAAAACAGTAAGGTCAAACTTCGCAACTTGACACTTGCCATTTCATTTAATTTCATTTCTCCTACAATGTGGGGGGGGGGGGGGAGGAAGCAACAGGGCATTCCATCCTTTCATTTTAGTGACACAACAGTGAGGAAATTAAGCTGAAGTGGGTTTGACCAAACTTAAATCGTTTTATCTAAAGAATGGAGAAAGTTTAGGGGTTCAAAAAGGCCTTGTTTCCAGCCAATCCCACAAATGGGGCAAGGGGCTTGATGTCTCCAACTGAGAGGTCAGTGAACCATAAAACTAAACAAAGTGATTGCTGTTCGCTTTAATGTCGTGGCTGATCAGTGTACATTTGCACTGGGTCAATGGAGCCACCATTATATTCAGGGATGGATGTCACCGTTTTAAACTAGTGTGTTATTCTACAAAGGGCTGAAATAACATCCCAGTGGTTCTAATACCCTCTGATTTCTGCATTACAAAATGTATCTGAAAGAAACCCTCTTTGGCTAGAAATGATAGCTTTCCTCTAAAATGTATAAGATGAAGAACTCAGAGGCAGTTATTATGCATTACAGCATTACATGTCTATCCAACTCAATGACGAACATGACGATGAAGTGGGGGAACATTAAGTTTCCTTTAAAATATTGACCCCTCGTGGAGAAACTCTGAGCTAGCCAAGGACCAAGAAAGAAGTAGGATACTAAACACATATACTGACGGCCTTAACTACACACTAACATTAAAATGTGCCCGACTTTAAAACTGCAGCAATCAAGAATGTTTTTAGGGTAGTTTGTGTTTAGGTGGAATAACCGTTTTATCTTTGCTAGCTACTGTAGCTACCCACGTGAGGCGGTCGAGATACTCCTATTAGCTTATTATTTTTGAAAGGTTAGCTCCCCAACGCAGTTTAAATATCTCGAAGTGTACATTAGGTCAATACGCCACCAAAACATAAGCAATTGTAGCTTCTTACCATTTCTAGAACTGGTTTCTTTTCGCTTTCTCCGGCCATGCTTCACGTTCCTGTTACGTTTGTCAATAAGGTTTTGTGAGATTTTACCCATAACTCTGTCTAACAGGCAGGCATCCACTGAAAACCGTTTGTCTAATCTTTTTTTTTTTACGTTTTGTTTTTTTTTTTGTTTTTTTTTACAGTTTCCTCGTTCTGGTTTTGCTGATACCTGAGCCACTGATTAGTATTTGTTGGCCTGATTTTGGAAACGTGTAAAATTTTTGTAGTTGGTACAAAAGCTCATTAATAAAATAGGAGTTGAAGAATTACTTTGTTTAAATGAAAAATAACTAGCACAGAGACTGGGTGACCACTTCATCTCTTTGATAGTCTGTTCTGACAGCCACTGATTGTCTGTGAATGATACTGTATTTAAACCTACAGTTAACCTTAGTTGTATTTTGCCAGTGAAGTGTGTTAATCATTATAAAGCAGCAATATAGTGTTACTATAAAAACAGCAGCCAAACGCATTATGATTGACATTATGATGTTCATAACACAAATGGCTATAATAGTAGAGTGGATAATGCTGATTAAACTGTTTTTACAGAAGTAAACATTTAAGCAATGTGATTCATTACTGACACACCAATGGCATTTATTTGCATATTGACTGCGCATTCTTTCACCATAGAAGTTGCCTATGTAAGCAACCTTTTATGTGAAACAGTAATGTATTGTAGTAGTAATCGAACTGTATGATAAACTGCTGTAAAAGGTTAGGTGTTCTTACAACCATATTAAGATTAATTCACTGATTACCATGCGTATAAATGTAGTACATGTGATGCCAGCATTATCCATAATCTTTACTACAAAATTAACTGGAAAAAAATTCCTTGCCTGTAAGACCTAAACGGGGTCTAAACAAAACGTGTTTTCCATCCAGTCACATGGGCATACGGACGAAGCTACGTCACAGGTAGACTGAAAAACTGTAGTTCTGAGTGAATCAATAGCATTATAACCCACGGCGAGGAACCGAGTAAGAACTACATTACCCAGCGATAGTCTGACTTTGTTTCCGGTTTGAAGGATTTGCGAAGCAGAAGTCACTCGAAAGGGATTAGCTAGCTTGCTAGCAGCTGGAAGATTTTTAGATGTGGGAATTTGAGCTTAAATGAGCTACTTGGAACATCGCTGACACATCGAGGTAACACATTTGTGCTTGTGTATCAGTTAAGTTCATTAGCTCGGTCTCTGGAAGAATGGCAACCGGTATTTTCTTAAACAACTAACTGTCTGCCCAACGCTACTCTCTATCTTGGTCAACATCACTAAAAAGCTTGTTGTCTCCCAGCCACCCGTTATCTTACTTTCGTTTTTGTTCCTCGTGATTATCCTGTCCGTACAAACATAGGTGGCAGTAATAAGTTCATTGGCTTATAAGGCCAGTAACTACGACGCGACTCTGTTTGGCAATAGCTCCTCTTTTCCGAGCTCATTCTTCTTGCTTCAGCTCCATCAGTAACAACGTATTGTATTAATTTGCCAACAGCAAGTGATAGAGCTGAAAGCCCAGCTGTTGCCATGGCGATCCTGTTTGCTGTGGTGGCTCGTGGAACCACTATTCTGGCCAAACATGCATGGTGTGGCGGGAACTTCCTGGAAGTCACTGAGCAGATTTTAGCCAAAATTCCGTCAGAGAACAACAAACTGACATACAGCCACGGCAGGTAGGAGTTTCTGGGTGATACACGACGTCACCCATGCGTACTATTGTGTACCAGTGCGAAAAGCAATTGATAAAGGAAATATCCTTCTGTGTGACACACCTCTCACCTTATGACAAACCCTCTTCTTTTTCTTTTTAGCTATCTCTTTCATTACGTCTGCCATGACAGAATCATATACCTGTGCATCACTGATGATGTAAGTACACGCTTGGTTTAGACATGATAAATGCATTTGTTGCCATTGACGAGGATTGATATCCGTTTATGAGGGTGTGAGGTGCATTGATATTGCACGACAGGTTGAGGCTATTAAACCTTTACACATTTAACTCTTGTCTCTGGAAGGACTTTGAGAGGTCGCGTGCATTCAGCTTCCTTGGTGAAGTCAGGAAGCGCTTCCAGACAACGTACGGGTCCCGAGCCCAAACGGCTCTGCCTTACGCCATGAACAGTGAGTTCTCCTCTACGCTGGCAGCTCAGATGGTGAGTACCAGAAACAAATGCCAATGTGCCGCATTAGTGTAATCGTAATGTTTTAAGAAAACCAGAAGCTAAAACTAAACTTAAACATTCATAGAGAAGCCACACTCTCTTTTGAATAACTAAAGACCAAATGCACCTTATCCAATAAGTCCCTTTACCATTCTCTCCAGTTTAAGATCCTTTCTGAAAGCAAAGTTTGAATCCTGCATGGTCAGAAAGGTGTTTCAGATAGTGCATTGAGTTTGGCTCTTCTTTTTTTTTTAACACTACACCTGGGTCCGCACGAAGGTGAGGACCCTTTCTTACCGATTACCGTTGTCGAGATGAACAAAGCCCTGACCTCAGATGCGTTTTTGTAGCTACCCTTATGTGTGGTCAGGTGACTGAAATCTGATAATCCCTCCTCTCTGTGCGACATGGTCATTGGAAATAAACAACTATATACCTCTTGCAAAGATCACCTATAATTTGGGGGAAAGATTTTTCTACAAATTTTGCAATCTTTTTTTAAATGATATGGAACTTCACTGGTTCAACCGAAAGGCTGTAGAGCACAGAAGCCTCTTTGGAAGGAAGGTAGTGCTACACTGATTAAACAGTTAAAAGGGAGTAGTTTTAAACAGTGTATTTGGTCTACTGTTGTAAAAACTAGGATTTAAGTATTTGATTGATCAGAATTATTATCAGAAGGCTATTGAGGCATTTTCACTTCCACTACAGAAAACCCTCAGGAACCAGCACCTAACAGCCCATGTTGGGAGGTGGTACTTTTAAAAGTACCCAGTACTTTCAGGGAGGGGGCTTGCAGCCCTGAACATTTTTGATCCGATTGAACACTTTCAGTGTCTTGTATCCGCCTCATTTTCTTCTGAGGAGATAAGAGGCTTTTATAATAATATCTTGCAAGAGAGAACAGCACAGTACAAAATACAGAGTTGTTCTGACCACTGAGACAAAGACACTCAGTTATATTGCCCATTGTCACATCATCACTCATTGGGTATCTTAACGCTCATTGGGTATAGGTGTCTTTCTTCTACCTTTCCTCCCCCAACTATAGTTGAGGTTACCCAGACATAGTCGTAAAACTCAGCTTCATCCCCTTAAAGTGCAGCTATCTCATTCTCTATCTATTCTAACAAGCCCACCGTTGTAAAACAGGAATTAAAAGAAAACAGGACAGGGTGGTATCTTACAGCAAGGTCATTTGCAGGTTATACACAGTAACACTCAATACAATGCATATAAGAATTAATTTTCCATAACACTGCCGCATAATGAATGAAGCAAGGTTGTAAAGTCAAGGCGTTATTTTCAGCGAATAACAATCTCCGCATTTTTAGCCGCCATTGCCACCAATGGCTTTGCTACCAAATATTAGCTTTTGTAGCGTTTTCATTGTCAGATTCAGTCATCACGAAGTACACTTAGAGGTTTTCTCTGTCTTCTTTTCCTTTGTAGAAACACCACGCAGACCCACGGGGTTCAGATCGCGTCACCGAGACTCAGATGCAAGTGGATGACCTTAAGGGCATCATGGTCCGCAACATAGGTGAACTTCTCTCCAGTTTCCTCATTTATCTAGCCTGGGCGAAAGCCGACTGTTGACTCTGTCAAACAGTCTGGGAAAACCCAAGAGGAATCCGTTTCCATGGAGGGCGGGACCTTACCCAGCAACTTAAATTCATTGGAGTAACGGAGTTCCCTTAACCAATCATAATGTTTAGAAATGACGTTGGTTATGCGCCGAGGTTCATGCTTACTCTCGCGAGGCTCTAGCTCGCGAATCACGCTTCCCACATCCGCTTTCATTATACCGGTACCATTTGATAAATCAAACTTTTCCCAAAGCCAGTTGGAAGGGGAGCTACGACATCCTTGCCACTAACAAAATTGACGAGGCATTCCTCTTGCTCTCGTTTGTCTCAGAGTTGAGACAACTTCATGGATAGCTTCTAGCGTTCTTCCGTCGCCATGTTTATTTCCGCTGCAGTTGAACTACAATTATATGGACTACAATGGACTCCGCGCGTGAGTTCTGCGTCACCACTCGCAACTGTTTGCTGATTGGCAAAACACTGAGCGAACCGAGGTAGGGGGATTTGGCCAGACTATGTGCGGAGCCAAAATCTTTGGGCGGAAGTACGTAGGATGGCGTCGCCAGGCTACATTTACACCCCCCGCCCCATGCAAAAATACAGACTTTTCTTCTCGTCTGTATTAGTTTTTAATTCACCGAGACTGCTTATGTCTGTCCTCTGTTGAATACAAACGCACTGCACTACACTCGGCTTGTGCAGCTCAAAGCCTATTGATAGATACGTCATCACACAGAACTTTCTGTCTTTCACAGGTTAACCTCGCCTCTCTCTGTGTTCTTTTTACAGACCTGGTAGCTCAGAGAGGAGAGAAGTTGGAGCTGCTGATTGACAAGACAGAAAATCTTGTTGATTCAGTGAGTTTGAAAAAGTATTAATTGTGCTGCGTTCACCCTGTGTATTTCCTGGTGCATGATATTCAAATAAATGTATATTTTGACAGCCGTTTGGTGAGCTACCTATCCACATAATATTCTTCTTTTTTTTTCGCTCCTCGCCCCACCAGTCGGTCACGTTTAAGACCACAAGTCGTAACCTTGCTCGGGCCATGTGTATGAAGAACCTGAAGCTCACGATTGTTATCGTGCTGGCGTGTCTGGTACGTATAGACAGCAATGAGTATGGTTGAAGTAGAAATCAACTGTAACCTAATAGTCTTGATTTTTTTTTTTTTTTTTTTTTTTTAAAGGAATTTGTGCTCAGTGTGTGGAAAAATCCAACAGTCAGTGAACTTTGCGTGCTCTTTTCAGGTGGTCCTTTACATAATCGTCTCCGCTGCCTGTGGAGGCCTGAGCTGGCCCTCGTGTGTCAAGAAATGAGGCGTGTGGAGATTAAAGAGGGAGATGAAGGAAGAGGGATGAGGGGGGAGAAGTGCCTGTTCAACTTTGCTTGCCAATGGACTAAAGGAAATGCAGCTTAACCCTTGCTTTACTCCCCTACCTTCAACATCGCAGGAAGACATCGGCTTATTCTCCTCCTCCTGCTTCCTTACTCACCCTCACTTCAAAAGTCTGCACATTTATTTGCCTTCTGGACCGGGAGTCCCACCTCATGCCCACACTGATGGACAGCCTCGACGTGGCCTAACACTGATGTGGAACAATAAATTTTGTTTTTCTGGTACTTTCATCCTGTAATATGCACTTGTTGGCCTGATGTATCCATCTGCGATACGTCCCTGCACCTGTCTGTGTAATCGATCCATTTATACTGATGAACCACAGATGGCAAAGTTAAAAAATTTTTCGCTTTATTTTTGGTGTCAGCGGAAACATGGGGAATGTGCCTGTAGCATCCATGTTGGGCTGCAGGTCCGTCAGGAAGGACTCATACAATGTTTGTGTTTGGCCCTCAGTTAGGCACCTGAAAGATTGATTTTGACTAAACTCATGCAGTATATATATTTTCTGAGTTAGTTTTACCACAGAGCACAACGGTATCTTTTCAAATAGATGTTTTAAAATGATAGGATCATAAACATGAATAGTGTACATTTGATCAATAGTATTGATATTTAATGGTTCTGTTAAAGTAAGTCTGATTCGTGAGAAGATATCCCCTCTTCCTGCCTGTGAATTTGGTTGGAGACTTTTTACTTTTTACCTCTCTTAGGCTGTTCATTGTGCCCATGTTTTCTTTTCGTTAACACAATGCACTTTTTCATTGTACATAGATTGGCTTCCTAGCATCTAATCGCTTATGATCATGTAATTATTTAATAAATGTACATCCAGGTTTAAATGAATAAAATCTGATGGCATCGAGTGTCTGATCAGGAACACCAAAAAAAGCTGCTACGGCATGTTATTTTCAAGTTGAAACAAATCTTGTGATCAACATATTGTTGAAATTTTAGGGTGCATTATATTACTTAAATGTTTTGTAATACTTTACATTTCATTGTTTCATTGGGATAGGTGTATGTAGCCGATATTGTAGCGGCTCACACTGAAAATAACAGCAACATTTTGTCACATTTAGCTTCAAACAATGTTTAAAAAACTGGTGTGATTGGTTTTTTGAGCTTCACTTTTTTTGCACATTTACAACAATATTTGTCAACTAAGATATTTTAAATATTTAGATCTAAATCTAAATGTTTAATGGTAAATCTAAATGTTAAATGTAAATCTAAATGTTTCGGGTGAAACTAAATATTTAGCTAATATGCAAATTCAAATGGCGGTAACAGGAAGTACCAAAATAAAAGCTCGTGGAGATCAGAGAGTGTTTAGTGGTAAATAACGAATAAAACCCATCTTATCCGGGGAAATGGACTCTTGGACATGGATTATCGTAATAATAGCTACCAAAAATAACAAATACGGTTGGAGAAACTTTATTTGAAGAGTACTGTGAGTTTTTAGTGTCACTTTTATGAAGGGTGCTGGACTTATGACCTGTAGCCACCACAGAGCTCCATGAGGTTTTATTTTGGTACTTCCTGTTACTGCCATTTGAATTTGCATATTAGCTAAATATTTAGTTTCACCCGAAATATTTAGATTTAACATTTAGATTTAGATTTAACATTTAGATTTAAATGTAACATTTAGATTTAGATTTAACATTTAGATTTAAATGTAACATTTAGATTTAACATTTAACATTTAGATTTAGATTTAGCATTTAAATTTAACATTTAACATTTAGATTTAAATGTTTAAAATAATGTATCTCTAAGTTGACAAATATTGTTGTAAATGTGCAAAAAAGTGAAGCTCAAAAATTCAGACAATTTTACAATTATATCAAAATGGTAGTCCGGGCCTTTCACATAAAGGTTTTTAAATTAACGCAAAATAATATATATGGTTTAATAACGTTTGCCATTTTCAAAGTCGTGTTCATATTTTACAGTCAATATGTTTCTGATAACTGCTGACTGAATATGGACAAGTAATACGCCTTTGTGTCTTTAAATGGCAGTTGGTTCAAGGGGGATGCTGTGAAAAGGGGAAAAGTGACCAGGTGAAACTAATTGTTCACTGAAACCTCGTCGCTGTTCGGGTGTGACGGGCAGTTTACAAACTTGTCTTGCTCATTTCCGTACGTAATTTTTTTTCAGGATTTTATAAACCAAATTGCCTACTGCAACACTTAAATGTTGGACAGATGGTAAGGCAATTGATTTTTTTTCTTATATTTTCTCAAATGTACATTGGGGTATAAACAAATCAGGCAATAGACAGAAATTGGCAATGCTTGATATCTTAAAGAAAACTAGCAAATAGTTATGAGTCGACTTTCAACCGCTGTCGGCGCCATTTTCTTTTTTCTTTTTTTTCTCCACCGTTGAAATTCACGTTTTTTTTTTGGCAGCTCTTACAACGAGTCAGGATATATGAGACATCTCAGAGGTTAAAGCACGTAAGGACTTTAAAGAGTATTTTACTAGCTATTTGTAGTTACATACTATGTTTACTTCTAATCTAAATTTAAACCCCACTGCCTTGAGGAAGAGGCCTCACATAGGGATTATCTGTCTCTCAGGTGCAAGGGGCGAAGTTGTTTTGATCAGACGTTGACCTCAAGAGAGTACCAGGGACAGATGAGGTACCACAAACGGACCCGACAGGATTTGTTCATGTTATTCTATGCTTTTCAAATGTATTGCAATGCCTGCACGAGTGCAGTCATCTCACTGCTGTTAGACAACCAACCTGCGCTCTGACCAATATGGAACAATGGATAAAAGTATGAAAGGTCTCCGTTTAGTCCGGTGGAGGAACAAGACCACCAAACTAAACAAAACAAATTTAGTTTCATTTTAATTTTTTTGCTTTTTTGTGTCTCCAACTGTTTAACTTAACTTACCTTTCGTTGTTATACCATTCAGTTCTCATTTTGGTCACATGTACATGTACTTTAGGATATTTTGGATACTTTGTTTTACATTTTGGCTGTTTGCACCCCCCCCCCCCCCCCCTCCATCTGTGGTCATTTTATCTCATTTTGGTCAAATTGTGACTATCTGGAATATGTATTTCAAGGATAAGAAAAAGGGTCTCTCTGACTCTTAAGGCTTCTGTGCATGGTCAACCCTTTCTGTCTTTCCAGTGCAGTATTTCAGCACTGCAGCATGTCGGGCTGAGCTTGGGTTTATTCTTGCTCTTGTAATGAGCAGCTTGAGGAGAAACAGTCTTAAACACAATGGGAAGCTTGCCGTTTTTAACACTTTTGACTACGTGCTGTGTCAGTCCTAAGGTAAAATAGTTTGTTCAGGTTGACGAACTTCAGTGTTTTGCATTCGGTGTATGTTGTGCTATTTTCTGTTAAATGGGATAGCCTGGGAGCCTTGGAAAATATATTACTTGTTGCTGGAAAAGACTGATGTTCTGACGGAAAGACGGAGTGCCATTTTTCACTGGTGTGACTTTGGTCCCCTGTGCTTTCTAGAGGGCAGCTTTGTCTGTGCACCGCGCTCTGGCTGGAATCCCCCACTTTGACCTCCTGCCCCTTTGTATTGTGGGCCAGCACTGTGTCCGGGCCTTTGATGACTATCTCTGCAATTCATAACTGCTCACTGTGTGATACTAATATGTCCAGTCATCCATACAAAGCCAGAGAAAGGCCATTTTAAAACTTTCTCTGTGACGCCTGAGGGGCTTTATAGATAGAGAAGCGCTGTTCTGTTTCTCTCATTCTGAATTCAATTTGAAGACGGCCACTTGCATTCACTCCCTTTTAAGATGAACTAAGTTATACTGTGAGGCGATAACAAGTTATTTTCATTTAATCTTCGGCAGTTGTGAAGTAAACATTTTGTTGTCTTACCAAGGCTAAAAGGTTTTCCAGTAGACAGTATAACATGTTGGTGAGTGTCCAACTCACCAGCCATCCATTTAAGACTCACCGACAGTGAATCTTGAAGATTTATTTATTATATATATATATATATATATATATGTATATATATATATATATGTGTATATATATATATATGTGTATATATATATATATATGTATATATATATATATATGTATATGTATATATATATATATATATATGTATATATATATATGTGTGTATATATATATATATATATATATATATATATATATATATATATATATATATACACACACACACACATTTTCTTCTAGAAATGGACATCACTTATGCATTCTTGTTGAATCGCTTTTGATGACTTGCTTAACAAGACCCATTGATAAGGTTTCACAGGATTAAAGACTCACACTTGAAACCTTTAGGGTATAATATTCTTCATAATGATTTATATCTCCTCTCTCGTCACGATTGGACTGCAGTTCCCGGGGTCATTGTCCTTGTATACATTAAGCAGAAATAGCACCGGTCTGAGGGGTCCGAGGCTCTGGTGTCGGGATCAGATGACGAGCTGTTTGCACACAACATGAGGCCTGAGGGCTGAAAGTCTCAGCTCAACAGAATTTTCAGTGACAAGAAGATGGCTCTTATTTAACCTGGCTAGATCACCATGGTAACTTCGGTGATGTAGTGATGTCTTTTTTTAGTAGTATGCAATCAAACATATTTGAAATGCCATGGATTTGAATCTTAACTAAAAATCAGCCCTTTTGACCAAAACTGGAGACCTTCAGCTTAAAGTGATAGTTCGGAGTAGATTCACCCTGGGGTCATTTGAACTGTGACATCCAGCCAAGTAGCCCACCCGAAGTTTTTTCGATATTGGCTGAACATCAGCCGAGTTACTGAGTTATCCCGAATAGCTTAGTACAAGCGCTAATGGAACCTGGCAGTATCTCCAAAATTACCACACTAAAATCACATGCCATGACACCAAACTTCTACAGTAGTACAAATATGGTCTGTACTCACAAAATAGTGGTGCAACGGATCATCATTGATCCGTGATCCGTTCGGATCAATTATTTCGGTTCGGCACACACATGATCCGCGGATTGATTTATGAAAAAAAAAAAATTGTGCGCATGTTCAGTCCTCACACAGCCGTTATCATTCCTGCTAGTTCCAGGGACAGAGCTACTTTCCACGCTCTGGGTAAAAGTCTGCAACAGTTCCCTCTTCAATAAGCAAACAGTCCTATGGCTCGTTTGTGATTTATTGTCCTCAGCGTACAACATGTAGAACAGTGGGCATGGAAAATAAAAGTAGGCTAGATTTCGGTGACTACTGTAACGATAACTGCTGCCTCTGTCTGTTTCCATATACTCGCGCTGCCACACAAACCTCTCGCCTAGGTTACCACACAGACATAACACGTAGCTGACATAGCGATAGCTAACATAAAGAAAACCCCTAACCTGCAACACAGCGTGGTCATGGCGAGCGGAGGAACAGAAGAGCTTGAACGCCCCACGTCATTTAAATCCCCTGTTTGGGAGCATTTTGGCTTCCCTGTCAAATTTAATGAAGAAGGAAAGAGGTTGGTGGATAAAACCGTGACGGTGTGTAGGCACTGTGGCACAAGAAAGCCACACAACAGTGGAAACACATCGAGCATGGCCACGCATTTGACGCGACATCACCCCGGTGTTTCACTGACTGCTTAAATGCAGTCAGTGAAAACACCGTGGAAACAGTCAGTGGAAACAGTCAGTGGAAACACTGCGGTGATGAGCGGTTGTTTAAGCAGCCCCTTCCTTCACAATCCGACCGGGCTAAAGCGATCACAAACGCTATCGGTGTGTTTTTATGTTGCACTTTAAGTTGTTTTTCTTTGATTTATGTTGAAAAGAAGATGTTAATTGTGCACTTTAAGTTGATTTTATACATTTCAATTTAATAATTTAAAAGTGTTAATAAACAAAAAGACAAAACCTGTTTATTTGTCTTTTTTTTTTTTTTGCTGATCCAAAAAATGTGACTCTGATCCGAGGAACGATCCGAACCGTGAGTTTTTTGATCCGTTGCACCCCTATCACAAAGAGATGCATTTGGAAGTTTGTACATAGTCCAGGAGTTTATTATTATCAACACAAGCCTGATAGCTTTTCTGCTGCTAAAGCTGCGTCGACGTCACTTCCTTGATCTGGGAGCTTCAAAATAAAATGAGGGTTGATCATCTACTGTAGACAACAAAGTATATGCTATAGTCTACATGATTTTTTTTTTTTCATGAATTTTTATGTTGTAGAGTTGTGAATTTATTTTATCAATGGAGAAATTGAGCAGCCTTGCTTTGTTGTCTACAGTAGTAGATCAACCCTCATCTTACTTTGAAGCTCCCAGATCAAGGAAGTGACGTCGACGCAGCTTTAGCAGCAGAAAAGCTATTAGGCTTGTGTTGATAATATTAAACTCCTGGACTATGTACAAACTTTAAAATGCATCGTTTTGTGAGTACAGAGCATATTTGTACTACTGTAGAAGTTTGGTGTCATGGCATGTGATTTTAGTGTGGTAATTTTGGAGATATTGCCAGGTTCCATTAGCGCTTGTACTAAGCTATTCGGGATAACTCAGCTGATGTTCAGCCAATATCGAAAAAACTTCGGGTGGGCTACTTGTCTGGATGTCACGGTTCAAATGACCCTAGGGTGAATCTACTCCGAACTATCACTTTAATATCTCAGCCTCTTGACCCACCAGAGAAGCTTTGCAGTTGTAGAGAAACAACACATAGGCTGTGCATGGCGTTACCGCGGTAACCTTGCATTCAGTCGGTGAAAGCGATTGGGTTCTGAATGTGTCAGATGATTGGCGTGTTTAGTGTGGCAGAAGCATCATATGCTGTGTAAAATTGGCACTTTCTGTGAGCGCGCAGAGGGCTCGAGGAAGAAACCCTGAGTAGACGAAGGAAAGGTCGTACAGTTGTTTCCCTCTCATCTCCGAGTCCAGGTTTAGGTTTTGTCAAGTCCGAAAGCCTGGCTGAACTGGCTGAACTTGCCCTCACATAATCAGTCGGATGATGAAGCCATCTCACGTTTCAGTACAGTTTACAGTTTATTTTACAGGGACAGTGCGCATTGGCAAATTTACAGCAATATTTATTGTAGTTGGCCAAAAGGTAATTTTTCTGTTTGTCCTTGATGAAGTGTTGGTCAGCCTCAAACCAGAAGAATTGTGTAGTGTAAAACTACACTAAATGACAAAATAATTACAGCACATAGAAAAATGAGGAATAATGAGTAGATATGTAGAATTTTTAAATGCATCATTACAGACACCATTACAGACAGCTGAGAGTAAAATGTAAAGCAACCTAAAGAACCTTTCCTGTGTGGGATGATGTTGTCCATTCTCACTGCTGCTCATATAAGCTGCTATGCAGTTGTTTTTATGTTGATAAACAGACTGAGTTAAGGCAAAGTCAGGCATATACTCTCACATACATTTATGTAGTTAATCGGTTTTCCCAACTATACAAGTGTTTTGGGTTTTTTTTCCGCTGCTTTTTCTGAAAGTGGTGACGGTGCACATCTTTCTTCTGCACCTTGACTTCACTCTGCTCCCCATTTCATTTAGCCAATGCTAAAAAGCCGCCCAACTCATTCTCTCATAACAGAAGACTTTGGTTGCTAAGCAACAGTGAATGCCAACTCAGTCCTGCTGTCCATGGCCACTCCCCCCCCTTCCCCCCTCTCCCCACTGTCACTGCGCACGGATAAGGTGACATGTTGTTCCCCTTTGCTTGCTCCTTTTGTAAACTTGGTAATGCAGCTTCACTGTGAGTAGAATTCCAGGCTGGACCTTGACACGCTTGCACAGGCAGCACGCTGAGCAACATAGTCACAGACGAGCTGGGTGGAGAGACTGCTGACACACTGCTGCAGCGGGCCTGTATGGACAGTCCCATTACTTCAGGGAGGGGACTAAACTAAACTAAGCTAAGGTTTGCACAGGGGGCCATGTTCATTCAGACGCTGTTGTTATTGATGCACGGCTGACTCTGAACACGAGGAGGGAGGAGTGGTGGTAGCCGACTCACACCACTTCTGCCCAGTTGGCTGGATTTAGTGCTTTGGAAGGAAAGCAGTGATGGGACCGACTCTTAAAGGCTAAAATGACATAAAACACAGATGACCGGAGGTATTTTCTTCCTCAGTGCAAATAACAGAATGGAGAGAGGACAAACGGAGGTGTTGAAGGTTAGTTGCTACTGTAGTTTAACACTTCTTATTGAAAAGTGTTACAAATCTGCCCCACCCCCCCACATTATTTCTGTTTGTTGTTTCAACATCTTATAGGTTGAATCTCCATAGTTCTGTTTTCCAGTAAACGCTGTCGGGTCATGGTGCGCCTCAGGTGCAGCTGTACCTTACATAACACACAATGCTCAGTCACATTTCCAACCAGCAAAATCACTGTTGTTTATCAGTGTTCTGTCTGTGAATATATTGCAGGGCCGTTACAGGAGCAGTTCTATCCAAAGGTCAATGTACACAGAAGTTTGAGAAGTTGTATATGTTCACTTGCTTGTAGAGAATGTAATGTGCAGTAAGGTGGGGTTTAACTACCTCTTTAACAGTCTTAATATTCACTCAGGCCTGGACTGTTGACTAAGGTGGGAAAAGCTGTTCCAATTAATCTTATTAGTTGTGGCTTTGATGGGAGGGAAATTTTAAATATTAACTTGAAAATAATCAGTCACATGAATTTATCTTTGGAACGGTCTCAGATCTTTTTATTTATTTTTTTTTCAGTTTAACTATATATTTATCTTCAGGGTAAAAGTGGTTGAGGGTAAAAAAAAAAAAAAAAAATGGTGTCATAGTTCAGTCTTGCAG
This sequence comes from Odontesthes bonariensis, assembly GCF_027942865.1. Classification (NCBI taxonomy): domain Eukaryota; kingdom Metazoa; phylum Chordata; class Actinopteri; order Atheriniformes; family Atherinopsidae; genus Odontesthes; species Odontesthes bonariensis. Next base: position 11,628,058 of record NC_134518.1, on the reverse strand, counting down.
TTCTAACTTTGCACCCAACTGACTACCTGTGTCAGTGGGTCTTGAGCTCATGTTGTGTCTTACTTTCAGTGGACCTTTGTGTGGCACTTGGAGCACAGGGCAAGAAAAGGCTTATTTTCACACCCAGAACTAGCGGATTGTTTTTCATAATGTCGCAACTAAAGCTTTTTGCAATGGGAACGGTCTTGGCATTAAAGGCTGCCATGCAGGCGTGGAAGTACGAGATTATCGTACCATATATTAAGCCTCTCGTGACTTTATTATGAAAGTTCTGATGACTAAGAGACGGCATCAATCCTCTTAACTATCGGAAAATATCTTTGGTCTGTTTACTGGAACATTTTCTTGCTGTTGGAGACCTGATATGGAGATCTTTTGTGGTTTGGACCACAGTGGTGCCTTTGTTGCAGTGGTGGCTGGTAAGCTTTACAGTCTAGTATGCTTACATAAACACAATGGCAGTTAGCTCATAATTGTTGATTCTTACATTTATGCTTAACGAAACAGAGCAAAGAGAGCATCAATGAGAAAAATGGCCCTTTTTTTGTACTCAGCTGGAATATGAAGTACATTTCATAAAAGAATTCAAAGGTAACCTGTCACTAATCACAGCTGTTTCCATCCGTCTGGAGTTTTCAGGCCTTTTTTGATAACATGGAAAGCCTGTCATTCCGTCACTTTGTAAAATTACAAAGCTATGGTTTGTGCAACTGCTTGTATTAGCAAAATAATGACCTTTCTTCTCCTTTTACAGATGTTGCGGCCTGGTCAACACATTTGCCGCTTATCAGAAGCAAGCTGATTCAGAACTCGATCCACACAAGCAGGCAAAATCCCATTGAGCTCTAAAATGTCTGAGACATTCAATATGCCCACTGACCGGTTGGAGAGCACAGGTCTTCTGCCCCACAGAGGCGGGCTGTTTCTCCTCCCTCCTGACAGTCGTTGCATGTCGGTGTCACCTGACTCCAGCAGTAGTATTTCTAACCTGAGTGAAAGAGAAGCCAGCGTCTCCCCTGACATCAACATGGAGTGCTGCCTCGATGAGTGTTCCTCTCTGGGTAACTTTCAAAATGCCACCTTAGGTCAGGATGATCTTCTGAGTGTTGTAGCCTCAAACATGAATCAAACCTTTGCCACTCTTGTGAATGGCAGCATTAATTCCTGGAATGAAAGCTCGAGCCATATTAATAATGGTGAGTCTGCCGGTAAAGTGATGTGTCCAGACTCTGTCGGGAGGGCCAGCCAGCTGAGTTCATGTGAGACTTCCTGTAGAGGATCCAGTGAGAATGACTGCTGCTCCCTGAGCTCGGGGGAAATGGTGATAAGGAGCAACAGTTTCTGTCTGGAAGAACAGTCGCTCATAGCCATCTCTTCCCTGGAGGAATCGTCCGTGTCTTCAGCTGCAAGTCACTTACTGTTCCCTGCTGAATCTAACCTGCTGTCAACCACACTGCCGGGTGCATGGGAAATATCCCCAAGAAGAGTGATGGAAGAGAACACAGGCCATCCTTGTTTAGGTGTCACTTTCACTCATGCAGACAACTTGGAGCTTCTCACTGAGGAAAATGATAAAGCCACATCCAGCTCTATTGTGGCTCTGCCAAGTGAGAGCGAAGGGGGTCTTTTGATGACCTTTATCTGTGAATCTTCTACAGATCTCATAAAAGAGGCTAAGTCTGCCAGTACTGAAACTGAGCTGTTGGCTCATTTTTTAGGTCCATTTACACCAGAACAAGGCAAGACCTTTGTGGCACCTATGCAAGGACATGAAGATAATATTCACACTTCTACCCCAGTACAAAACACAGGGAACAAGACACTTAATCTTCCTTCCATGTCCCAATGCGTTGAAAGTGCAAGCAGCCCTGGACTCCAGCTAGTAAAAAGGCAGCAAATCTCTCTTACGCCTAAACAGCATCGTGTTGCCGGACTCCCGTCTTCACTAAGCAAAGTCAAGAAAATAGAAATCCAGAAGATTCCCAAATCAGACCTCAGCAGAGTGAAATCTAAAGTCCTGACAAGAGCTTCTCATCAAGTGGCAGTGCCAGCAGTGCAGGGCCACGGTCAGGCTTTACAACAGAAAGCATTGCAAGTTAATGGATCTACTAAACCTAAAGAAATGAGCAGAAGAACAAATGTCAGGATTAGTCCCACTAAAGTAGCAAGTGGCACTGCAGCTGTCTCTGCCACCTCTAAACTTTTATATGATGCTCATGGACATGTCAGTGCAAGAGGTGCTAATTTGAGTGTAACAAATAGACAATTATGTGGGCGTAATGTTGTACATGGAAAAGGCAAGACCAGAACATCTCCAGCTGACATTTATCCTGAAACTATGCAAGCAGGGTCAAGCCAAGTGTCGACCGCCTCAGCACAACGTGCTGGCAGCCAGACCTGTGCTTCATCTTTAGAAAAATCTCCTAGTAGTGGCCAAATGGATCCCAAACCAACTCCACGGAAGGATGTGTCAGACCAAAATGAGGTCAGGTCAGGCTCAGCTTTAGGTCAGGACAAGCCTGTCGTCCGCAGAATACGGCCTCGCTGCTCCTCTGAGAGTTCATCTACATCTAGGCCACCCAAGAAGAGAACAACTCTCAGAGTCGCAACTTGTTTCAGTGTTTGTAAAGGTGATGCTAACCAGGGTCTAAACAGACCAGCAAAGCTGAACTGCTCCACCCCAAATAAACTGGTTGAGGGAACTAGGAGACCTTCCAACGACTCCCCCAGAGAGATTAAGAAGATCAGCCTGGTGGTGAGTAGATGCTTGGACTTGAATAACGACAATTTATGTTAAACACTGTTAACACAACGTCCCTGTAAGTCATGATGAATCTTAAGCATTTGCAAAATTGTATAGAACAGGACACGGCGTGTTATGAGCCACCAAGGACAAATGCATCAAACTGCTGTGTTTCCAGGCAGAGTCCAACAACTCAACAACAGCAGGAGACCCATGTGATGAAAGTAAGAGTAGATCTCACGATCGACCATCTCCCAGACGAGGGGGAGGAGCCTCACTTTCACAGCCTCCACCTGCCAGTCCCAGACCCACCCCTTTGTCCACCCGGCAGAGACAGGCAAACCTGGGGAGGGTCTCCAGAATTGCAGTGACACCTCAGAGGAAGAACAACGCAGGTAGGGCTCATCTTCAGCTAAATATGTGAGTTTTCATGGAGCTGGAACGGACTGTGTTGTCTGTGAGGACACTGAGGTCACAGTCAGCATAAGCTGTATGACTTGCCTTTGACAAATCCGACACCCAATGATTTCCCAACCACCCCCCCTGACATGTAAACAGAGAGTTGAGTTTACTCAGTTTGTAATGGGGAGGTGCTCAGCAGGACACAGACTTTGTACTCTAAATGTCATGTTCGGTTGAAAGCTGCAGGAGAGATGCATGCTTTTTGGCCTTTGTACTCAAGCTGATACAGGATTCTTAAAATCAGTATTCCTCTGATTTACCGCTTTAATACATTTTAAATCGGAGATTTTCGACTTGTGTGGTATTTAACATTACAATTTGAATATAGTATCACTTCTATAAATTATGATTTGGGTATGTTGTTGTGTCACAGTCTCCCCATCAGAGGGTGACACTGAGCAGATCCTGAATCAGGCTACTGTGTCCCTCCTGATGGACACGGCACATGTTCCACAGGAGTGGTGGATACAGATGTCACTTCTGGCCTCTTGTCCAAGTCTTTGGCATAAACAAACACTTTCCTCTCTGTTGCTGCTCACAGTAATGGGAGTTTTTGAGAAGAGGGGGGACACCCTTCCTCTTGTGGGAAGCCATCTGCGCAGATGAAGAAAACAGGGGAAGGAAAGGGATATTTTCAGCTCGCTGGTGGCTGTAACATGTGAACGAATGTTCGACGCAAATGCGCTGAGCACAATAAAATCCTGTAATGCTGTCACACTCCAAGAACCCAACCCCTAACCCTGTGCAGTGTTTTTGTTTAAGGTTGATAACATTTCAAATGTTTTTTTTGGACTGAGATTTGCATGTTTTGAGTTACAGCTCATTCAGAATTTAAAAAAAAAAAAGTGAAACTTTCATGGATTTCAGGTTTATTTGCAGCTTATGGTGATGTCACCTTATGTTTTACTTTGTACTCACTCCTTTCTTTCTGAGATATCCTTTATAACAATCTAAAATAACCCATTCTATGTGATCTTGTCTTGAAACATAATGAACTTATTGTCCTCAACTGCATCCCCAGGCAGTCAGAGTGCACAGGCATTAGCGGAGCCCTCCATTGGCATTAAACCCAAGCTGAATGGATCCTGGCCTACTCGCCCTTCTCTTATGGGCCCTCAGCTTACTCCTGCTTGTAGACAACCACGCAAGACCCTGGGACCATCCAGAGGCCTCACTGATTGCACCGTTAACAGCGAGTCGGGTCAGGGCAACAGGGCTACATCAGGTGAGCCTGGCATGAATGTACATGGTGTTTGAAAATACACGGTTGTTGCGTCATGGTGTAACATCAGCTCGAACCCTACTGTTTTTCATGATAAGGTCAGGATTTATTTATTTATTTATTTATTTATTTATTTATTTATTTATTTTATTTTTTTTGAGGACACATCTGGACCAGGGGGAGGGGCTAATGTCCAAATGCTGACCCACTTCAGGCCTGTTCTGTGATGTAAATCTTCCCTGGGGCAAACATTTTTTATATGGACACAACACCTTCACAATTGTCAACATGTGAAGAGATGTTGTATTTTTCAGATTTCCCATTTTGACGCGTGTCCTGAAAGGAAGTGAAAGCCTTAAATATCTGACTGAATGAGCTGAAAGTGCTCACAGCTCATCTGTTTAAAAGCCTGGTCCTTACTGCTGCTTTTCAACCTGAAGGACCCCTTTCATACAGCGGGTCTCTTCTCCCAGAATCATCAACAGCATGCAGGTCTGTGATTGGCTGTTTTCCAAACTGGGGGACCCATCCTCACATTACCATGGCAACAGGTTTTGTTCCACTCTAGTTAACGCAGTGTTGCCTGGAGGAGTAAGAGCAGACACACCGCAGCTGATGTCGTCTGGGGTGGATAAAAAGAGCAATCTCCTCCTTTTTGATTAAAAACCGATGGCTGGCTACACCGGACCTCGCAGCTGCACTTGGACGGAATTTCCAGCTCCTGTTTTTAATAACTCTTCTTTACCTACACATGGCAGCGTAGCGTCCACTTGTGATCTCACGCTGTTGACATGCCTTCTAATTGGATCGTATCGCTTTTGTATCATCCCTTTGTTAGCGGCATGTAATAGAAAAGGTAGAAGGTTTTGGAGAAGTAAGTAGGGCTGAAAAATGACTTCTGACTAATTTTATTTTGGAAAACATGACCGTTTGTCAGCCGTTCTGCAACCTTCCCCGATCATTTTGGTCATAATGGTGGGCGTTGGTTTCTTTAATTTTTCTTTCACACTGTTTATATTTAATCTGATTTTATTGACCTCGTTGCATGTGAGGCTGCACTCGCTTCGCCAAAACACCGCAGTGACCTATCAGGAGGGGTCAGCGCTGAAGACTGAGGAGGCGGTGCATTTCAAGTGCTGTTAGAAAGTGTTTTCAGAGGTTGGTGGCACATTTTGGAGCGCCTAACGTGTTTGGTTCCACTTGTCCAACAGTTTCTGGAGGAGCAGCACAGAAAACAACCCCGATTAAACAAGCAAGGATCTTCTCAACCCCAGGAAAAAGTAAGATGCACCTCCTTACAGTTCAGTAATCAGATTTAGGACTTCTCTGAACCATTCTTGCTCTTGCCAAGAATGAGACATTGCTTTTGTATCATTGATCAAATCTACACACTGATTAGGTTATGGCTCTATTTACTCTAACTAAAGATGTAAAGCCTCCAAACTAAGCTGTTACATTCTGATGTTGCGTGGTAACGATACTTGACGAGGACTTTTGGATCTTGATTTGATTATATTACTTCTATCATTGTTGGCCAAGTGAACTTTAACCAAGTCCATGAAGTAGTTCTCATAAGAGAGTTGCCTGGGATCGTCAGTGGTCAGTGTCCCTGCTTCATGATGGGTCAGGTTAACTCCATCCTATTTTCTCACCTGGGTCTTCTGCTTGTCACAGCTTTGACCACAGCAAGCAGGCCTGCTGCTCCTGCAGGTAAAGGAGCATCAAATTCCACCGTCACTCCACTGAAGAGGAGCGCCAGTGCAAGATTTGTTCGACCAACTTCAGGTGGACCTGGTAAGAACTTTGATTGTGAATCCAGGATACAGTTTAGATGTGGTTATGGTTATGTGCCTGAATCAGAAATCTGTGTTCTCGTACAGTATAAAAGAACAGGAAATAAGAATGCAATGCAACATTATAAAATGGTTTTATTTTGCAAATAGAGAGCTGGTGTTATAAAGTAACTACATTAGTCTTAAGGAGCTTTGATTAATCTGTCTACTTAAAAAAATATTTACTTTAAAAAAACAAAAAAAAACATTCACATAAAATAATACATAAAATAATAAAATTAGTTTCTCAGTATTAGTTCATTCACAGAAACCTTTGCCAACCGTGCTGTTTATGTTTTAGTTACAAGACCAAACCTTGACCCGAGCAGTCTGGTATCTGTTGCCATCACACTGCTGGTGGCATAAGGCAAGGAAATGAATGGTAGAGTCAGGACTTGATTAAATTCCTATTGGCTGCAGCCATGCTGTTGGCTACTCCCACACTCACCCCCCCCCCCCCCCCCCCCGGCATCCTGGCTCTGCTACAGCACCGCCATCATCAAGCTTGAAGATGCTGCTGTAGTGTGCTCATGTGTTTGGCACATAACTGAAGCTTGGCTTCACCAAGAGGATTAAGGGATTTCTATTTTTCTTTCTCTCTCTCTTGTTTTTGTTTTCTCCTCTATCGCATCTATCGGACCATTTCCACAATTCATTGGCCAGCCTTTGACCTTCTGCATATTCTAACGCTCACAGATAGGAATTAGATTTTGAGTTGGGAGACCTGCCATGCTAAACTGGGTGCCCTCTCTTTTTTTTTTTTTTTTTTTTTTTTTTTCAGGGGTGTCTCGTTGGAGTAACTGTTACTGCTGCTTTGTGTTGTTTTACTTTGTTTGTTTGTTTACTTTGAGTTGTGGTCAACTGAGTTACACCACAGCTTGTGGACTGTAGCCATTATGAAATATCTACAGTAGGACAGCTTTTTTTTTTAAATTTAATTTATTATTGGCAGAAAACATTGTTGTGTGAGATGTTATGGTCTCCAAAGCTCTCCCTGTCAAACATCCACGTGCGTCTGACAGCCAAAGGTTTACTCCGAAACTTTCAGCTGCTGTCGGGATGCAGGAAGAACACTGTGGTTTTCCAAGCAGGTCTGTCAATCATTTCAGTGTTAAATGCTGCTGCTGACATTCTCATAACATTGCTGTTTTTCCTGATATTTTTGCTGTAACGGCGAAGCAAAGCCCATTGCTGTTGGCCCTCCAGCAGATGTATGTTGATAGCTGTTTTTGAAAGCTATTTTTAGTATGGCTTCTTAATAAATGGCAAAGCAGGAGGTTCAGCTTTCATTTACCTACATTGGTCAGCTAAACTTGTACCTCTTTGCAGAAGTATTTGGGATGTAATTACAGATTTAGCAACATTTAAACAAACACCAAAATGTTCAACTATCATAATGCTATTGGCTTGGGAACTGGGACATCCTGCGCTCCTGTTTCACTCAAATGCATCAAGGTTATTTAGGTTCTTGGTCTCAAAATGAATCCATGGGAACCTTTTTTGTAACTGCTGAGCAGTGTTGTGGGAATACAGTACCTTCCTGCAGTTCCCACGAGACTTGCAGCATTCCCAAAGGTTGGGACAAATATGGTAATGCAGTATTTTGTTTTGTTTTTTACAAAGGAATCAGTTTTTTGATAATTTAAATGACACCCTCTGCTATTAAAAACGAGATAAATGCATTTATCTTTATTGTCCATACGATTGACATGTTTTCATGATGTTCCAGGAATCTGGTAGTTAAAGGTCCTCAGTGTATTTCTTTATGCTCTTCTTTTAGACAGATCTCATTCTACACTGAGATTTATACTCAACCAAGCATAACAAGCGTCCAATTGTGAAAGGGCTCCTCATCAATCATGCTTTGTGCTATGATGTGACATCTCCGTAGAGAAAAAGAGCACAATGCCGTTGAGTCTCTAAGTCGCTCGTTATTCAGTGTCATGTGGGGAAGACGGAGTTGTAGAAAATGATTCTGAGTGTGGGAAGATGTGAAAGGGAGGAGAGCAACATGTCATCACTACTGCATCTGGACCCTGTGATGAAAATAGCTGTAGGTCCTCTGTTGCCATGGAGCAGTATTCAGAGGAAGGGTTGGTGTGTTATGTAAAGTCATTTCATTTGGAAAGTGCAGATTTGTGTGTTTATTGAAATCAGAGGCCACATTGTGCTCAAACACAAGCTGATTAAAGTCAAGTCTACTAAAACCCAGACCATATGCTCGCGAGAATGCAAATACTGTTTTGAGTTCAAATTGTAATCACAGCAGGTTGACCTTGGTAGAATCGTCTGAAAGAAGTAAATACAGAATGATTTCATAGATGCAATCAGACTGACTTCCCATTTATTTGATTCAATATTATAATTTGTGAATTACCAACACAAACCTCTAGATGACTGTTGAATGATTTAAACAGGGGACAACATTAATATTTTATAGTCATCAGCACATAATGTCCACTGCTGACCCAAAGCAGTTTCTCTTTATGTGGAAAATTTAAAAGTAAAACATGACTTTGAAGTGTCTCGTTTTTTGGACACGATTTGCTTCAAGCTTAAACAAATAATACTTCACATTCAGTATTAATGGACAACATGATCGATTGCATTACTGACTAAATATTTTCCATTTTAATAATCATTAAAATATTTAATCTTTGATTATAGTGAGTACCGTATGTGACTTTGCACCTCAGCGAGGCTTTCCCTGAAGAGGGAGCGGCGTGTTATTCTGCCATGTTGGTGGCGCACGTTGCTGCTCTTTGCATTGCCAGCAGAGGGTGCCACAAGTTTTGAAAAAATCCTTTCTATTTGATTAACTGCAACATCATCAAAATGATTTAAAGCAGCGCTTTTTTTTCCCCTTCTTTTTCCGTCTATCTACATGGTGCAGCAGTCAAAGAGTTTTAGATGTAGATTATATGAAACTCCCATCAATGCTGGTGGCAGAATCGGCTCAGGAGGATGAGAAGACGTCAGTGCGCATCATCTTACATCCTGCTGTTTATAATCCTCAAGATGCAAATCCAAAAGTCATTAGCAGTCACAAGGCAAAGCAACTGGGTTGTTTTGGGTGTTTTTGACGAAACACAAAATTAGGCAACAAAATACTTTTGTTGACATACACCCTAACCCCTGCTATCTATCGATCGGTCCTGCGTCACAAACATGCTGATAAATGGATTTTTTTATTATCAGAATTTACTGGTTTTTATCACTTTTGGGAATCACATGATGTTTTGTGAGACGATGTTGTGAAAAAAATAAATAAAAAAAATGGGGGGAGGGATGTAACACTGAAAAACAGTTTTAAAAGCAAAAGGTGCCAACCTTGTTCGATAATTAAAAAAACTTGTTTAATCAAAACAGTCTAGATTTTAGGTTCTTCAGTTTATTTCAGAAAAGCCCCTTTAGGGAGTCTAAGATGTCTGTCTTAGTGTGAGTTTTGTAAAAAGCAAAGCTGTGGACCGCAGAGACAAACTCAATATCCAGCTCATCATGAAGCTCGTTTAAGGCGCACTCATTGGCTCTATGGGCCGACTAGCCAGTATTTATTTATTTCTAATCATCATTCCTAACCAAGCCTGTGTTGTCTTCTAAACGGCTCCAGATTTTGCTGCGCTCCCATTTAGATCTGGGGCTCCCTCTAGCCGTGGGAACTGCAACACCCACCCGTTCCATCAGGTCTTAATGGGTTAAGAAATGTTGAGGAGTGCACTCACTCATGTTGGCTTAAATACCTCGCCCTGATTGTCAGTATTAGTCTCTGTATTGAGAAGTATCAAAGTAAATGGAGGTAGATGATGTTACTCCACAATTACTTGCTGTCCTTGGGTTTTATGATGATCTCCCATGATACCCCTCTTAGTGCTTCTAAATTTAACTCGACTGTGGTCCAGGTTTTGCACTTCATGAATGTCATGATGATAGATACTTTATGGGCTGTAGCTACTTTCTATAGAGCTATTTGATCTATTAGACTCGTCCGTGTCAAACAGCAGGCGGATCTTAATGCGTGACACCTGGTGGTGCAATATATTCCGCTCGTTAAAGCTGGTATTTCTGTTATGTTTCACTCTGTCTTTACAGCTCTGTTACATAGATTTCACTCTCAGGAGTGAAAATTCCGCTGAGAAACACTCAAACACGTGTTCACTGTCAATAACAATGGTTGTGGTGGTGTTCAGTAAATGTTCCTCTACTCTGAAGTCTTGGTAAACAATTTGCTCTTCATTAGTAGGATTGATGGTACCTATCGTATGTCACTGATGTATTTATAATGCTGATGTAAATCAAAGCTACAGTAGCACGGCCTCGCTAAAATTAGCTGTCCTTGGTGACAGTGCCTGCGGAGCGTTGTATTGAATTAGGATATGGAAAACTAATTGCGTTCGAGGAGCAGCGCCAGAAACCATCAGACTGACTGATAGGAGCGCAGAAATCCGGGGCTTTGATGCTGGGGTTTGTTGCATATGTGAACCTGACGGGACTCGTGTGGGTTGGGTGTTATCGCTGCGGTTATGGAGGGGAGCATGCTGATGATCAATGTTGTCACAACACTAAACTCGTGTTCCTTCGCAGTGGACAAAAACAAATCCAAGGCCAGCTCCCGCCAGCAATCGTCCCAGCCGAACCAGAGCACTGGACCGCAAAATGTGGTGCAAGCAAGTGTCCCGCCGGGCGAGAGGAAAGCCCAGAACCTCCAGCAGCTCCTGACGGCCAGTAACTGTAGATTTCAGGCAGTCGCCATCGTCTTGCAGCAAACTTTGGCTGAGGTAAGAAAATTCTACTTGGAATTTGACTTTACTCATAACTGAACAGTCCTGACTCTTGCAGATTCTGTAATAAATGGAAATGGAGCAAATATGGAAGCCGACTGTAACATTGAAGGCCTGCTGGCCTAGAGGTGTCTTATGTGACGTGGAAATAACTCTCCTCACTCGGTTGGTCATTTCTGGTGTTTGATAACATTTGAATCACAGTGAGACTAACATCATCTTTTCATTTAAACGAGCTACCCTGTGTACTGAAGGTATGACACTAGAGGCAACGCAACTTGTACCATTTGCACTACAAAAGGAGAAACTAACCCCATAATAGTTTTCAGTTTAGTACGGAAACCTGGTTTCTCCAGCTAAGGCTTCAGAGTTAAGATGCCCCTGATGCCATCATTGCTGTGTGACTGTTTGTTAAAGAGTTAAAGTGTATGTTTAAAAAAAAACACTATATGGGCTGAAAAAAAACATTGTGTTGGCAAAGAAAGGCTGAAGTGACTGTTATGGTGTAAAAGTGCTTTGAGTGATCACCAAGACTACAAAAGCATTATGTGAAAGCAGTCTATAGAAAAAAGATTTCAAGAAGAAATTGAACCTCTATGATTGGCATCTTGGATTACAACTGCAAGTGTTGCAACATCAAATCCTGCATGTTGATGCAACAGACACTCAATGGCATTTCTATTTCCAGCAGCTTATGAGGAGCAAATGTAATGGTATGAGAGGATGGACAGACGTGTCTGGACGTCGTCCAGCCTGAAGCATTCCTGCTGTTGTCGGAACAAATGTAGCAGCTCTGGATCAAAGACGAAGTCATCTTTGTGACCCTGTCTGTTCAATATTTCTCTGCTTTTCAGTGAAATTTTGTGTTGCGTCCATCATGATGTGATGTTAAAAACTAATCTAAAGGAGTTTATCGTGGCCAGTATCTAAATGGCCTAAAAGTAATGTTCAAATGTTTGGGGTTGATGCCAATTTTAGGGAGTAAAAAGATTCCACTATAGGTAGATTTGCCAGTATCCTTTCTAATTTGTATAATATGTTGGAGCTGTACTGAAAAGGGAAATTTATGAAGTTGTTGAGCATTTCACAAACTGATAAACGGCTTATTGCAAAGATATGGCTTTACTCTTCGCCACCACCTGCTCAGCTGGGACTCTGCTACATGTGCAACGAGGGAGTGCCAAGTGTTGTAAACAAAGAAGTCAGAGCTGCTCTGCTGACTGTGCAGCTTCTTCTAAATGATGTTGTGTTGTTGAAAACAAAGAAACTCGTCGAATAAAAGGTACATACAGCAAAATCAATACATGGTGATGACATGATCCCAAGTACTTTTCTTTTTTGAAACTTGCACATGTTGTCTTGCCACTCGTGTGCTTTTTGGCCTCCAGAACTGCGCGCCCCAAGGGATGATTCTTTCCAAAGTGCTTTACAAACAGGCTTAACAGCTATTCTCCTCCCCAACTATCAGGCTGGCTTTGGCAGAATACTTGTATAACACTTAAGCTTTAGTCTCTGTCCATCCAAAGAGTCTAAATATGAATAATCAAATCAAATGTGTTTTGTAAACGTATGGTCTGGGGAACAGACGCGCTTGTTGAGCCATGAAAGTCACAAGCTCTGCCTGTCCGGTTAACTTAAGAAACGTCCGTGTGCTATAACATGGTAGGTGTCACCATATTGAGGACTACTCAAATCTGAACTGATCAGACACGTATTTACTCATCTCCAGTTACCATTTATCAGCTTTTTATGTGAGTCATAAATGGACTTTGTACAAAGTTTTCATATCATTCTCTACAAATTTGAACTATAGATTGTTATACAGTCTGCATAGTTAGGGTTTGCTTTTGGTTTGGTCTCTGTTGGCGTCAGCAGGAGCATCTTTATCCCTGTAACATCCCTGGACTGTTGTAGGGCTATAAGTATCGCTGCTTCTTGGTAAAGGCACCTGTGTCACTGCTCTGGTGTCTTTGAGCATTCCATGATCCCTGTAAAGTGTAAAGAATAAATTAGTGTTGTGCAGTTTAACTCCCTGCAGCAGAGAACCGTTTCAGGACATTCCACCACGACCCTCGCAGCTGTAAGAGATTCACCTTTGTGTTTCACTTCCTTTGGCCCACATGTCGGCAGCCCCTGTTGCTCCAGAGTTTCACACCAGACGGATCTCTTGCAGCACTCTTCTGGATGGCTGCAGTTGTGACAGAGTTCATATTTTTCCAGTATAAATCCAACAAGCTTCTGTCTTTAGAAGCCTGCTTTAGTTATACGGACAGAAATGTTCCAACATCAGCTTATAGCTCATGTTTTGTCATTATGTGTCGGCTAAAGAACTGAATTAAAGTTGAGTCATTTAAAGAGGAACATGAATTGGTTACTTTTTTTTTTGTGTGTGTGTGTGTGTGTGCCTGATGAGGCTGATCCAGTTTCTACCCTCTCAGAAACACTTCATCTAAGATTTGATGCCATGACAGTCCCTCCATGTTAGGAATAACCGTTGTTACGTTAGATACTGTTGCTCAGTTCTGATGCCGTGTGTCACTACAACAATGTTGCTGCACTCAGTACTGATCTGCTGGAAACCTGAGCAGACTTCTAATGAATGGATCAAATCCACCTGACAGTCATCCAACCAGGACCATCTTACCATGTTTTATAAAGAAGTCAAGTCTGTGCCATTTACCGTTTGCACTTTAACTTTGAACACAGAATCTTTTTATTTCAAATTTCCAACCATGCCGTTTCATTTATTTCCCAGTTTACATGCCAAATGTGAGATTTTCCACGAGGCGTCTGATTTCTGGACTTGATGACCGTACCGATCCGTGTAAAGTGGCAGCTGGTATCCGAGGCACATGTGTGATCTTTTGTCACTGACGTTTGACTCGTATCCATCTGTGTAGACAGCGGCGTTGTGAAACCGAGCGCGTCACCAAATATTAAAAACACGCTTGTTCCTCTGGTAGAAAAGCAGCTGTTGCCGCCTCCTCCCTCTTACTCAATCTTAACTTTTGCATGTGCTGCTTTATTTTTAACCCCTCAACTGGCAGTGTGTCTGGTTGATGACAATACCTTCCGTATATGAGACAGTTGCATAAGCTGCTTTCAGTCTCATAAGAGCCGTTTCACACACGGGTATAAATTTTTTTTGGGGGGGAGGGGGGGATTGTTACCATGGGGATGCTTTTATGTGGGGCAGAATGGTATGTGGTGGTCACTCGTACCAAGAATAGGAGGCCGGACCTTGCCATCATGGGGTGAGAATGCCCCAGCTGTTGACCTGATATGGTTATGAGCAGCAGCCAAAGGCTAAGCAGGGACTGTTCCGTATCACAGTCCTTATCGTGTGTTGAAGTTGTAAGCACTGGACCGCTTTGTCCTTTCTCTTAAAGAGAAAATGTTGTGACCAGTTTGATTTTAATGTGGGAATGCAAAACACCTTATTTTTTTATTTCTGTTTTCTTTTAATTTCCTCGACTCGGGAGGCTGTTATTTACAATATTTACGTGAAACTGGACCTTGATCTGCAGCAATAAGCCTTCATGCTTTACTCTATATCTGCAGTATCATCTTTATGTACACTGGGGACTCAGATCTTAGATTCTCACTCACAGCTCTGATATCAAATTGAAATGTGACGAGCATGCACAGCCCAACGCAGCAATGTGTAAATTCCCAACTTTTGATGACTTGAACCCTACAACAATATATGGATGTTACTTAAAGAAGTCTTTGCTACACAGAAGCATTGTGATGAAAAGGACTGCCTACAACATAACCTGCTTCATAGATGAAATGAATTTATTGTCACTAAATTAAAAAAAACTAAATTGTGTTGGAAGCAGAAATGGATCAAACGTGCTCCTAAAGAAATGCTAATGTTTCTATTTACCCGTTTAATTAGCGGCTGACTCGATAATGGAATCTGCTTCACTTTTCATTCTTTTCATTGATTTTTACAATGACTGTAAATACTGCTCACCGAGGAGCTGGAAATGTGATCTGTCAGAGCATTATGTTGTAATGGAGAGGCAGTGCAGATTGTGCAGTGATGGTACAGAGGGGATGATTTAATGTGAGCTAGGATGAGTAGAGGGGGGATGGGGATGATGAAGCCTCTCTGAGTATCCCCGGGCTGGGTCACTGCACAGCACAAGTCCTCCTCCATCAGCTCTGTGAAATGGATCTGCTTGCGCCACTCTGACTTGCTTTTTGTGCCATCTTAAAGTGGCCTCTCCTTCATGGTGTGGAGGCTGTTGTAATGCACAGTGCAGCCTGCCCCTTTTTCTGGGTAATACGGTAATGCACTCTGCAGTCACAGCTAGGGAAGCGGCTTTTCCAGTCCTGCCTCAGATGTAGTCAGAGCAGTCCGGGAGGAGGTGCGTGTGGAGGGGGTGCGTCCACACGGACCTCTGCTTGTCCTGGAGCAACCGGCTCTGCACAGCTCCTGGAGGGGACTCCTGCGCCCAGACCTCAGGCTGATGCTGGACCATGGGCTGTTCTGGCAGCAAAGCATGCCTCGGTGCTCCCTGCACTGCAGAGAGGGTAACTGGCTTCTACAATGTTCTACTCTGCAGTGAGGAATAGATGCAGGACAGGGCGGAAACCTTTAACTAATGTAAACAGATCACTCAGGTGATGTTTGGTGTGTTTCCTTTGGTCATACCTGAATAGTTAAACTGATTAATGGAAAAGAATGAAATTATGCAGGCTGTGTAGTGTCATGTGCAGAGTGTCAGGCTGTGAATAGGAAAGGAAAGGGAGACGTATCAGGTGGGTGACAGAACAGTTTTTGGACCTTGTTTGCCTCAGTTTGAAGTGTTTCACTGCAGCAAAGCCTCCGACTGCAAAACTGACTCATAAAGGATGAGGAAGTGAGACTGACACGAGGCAAAGGAGTGTTGAATCTCAAGTTTTCCTCTTCTTCTCCACCCATTTTCATGTATTCCTTTCTCTTGGCAGTGGTCAAATATAACTGAGGTTTTATTGGGAAAAGCGTCATCGTAGCTTCACTTGTATTGCTCATTTGTAATGTTGATGTCACTGTTTAAGCTTGTTGATGTGTTTGGGGGGAGCCCCACCAACATTACAGATGTTGACAGGACTGTGTTTCTCTCTGCAGCGCGATGAAGAAGCAAAGCAGTGCAGGCAGCTGTCCCAGGAGCTGCTCAACCTTCGAGGAGAGCTGGGTAAGTCGGGTCACCTTGATGTCATGCGCAGTGTTTACAGTGGTTATCGTCAGACTCCTGGTTCTGGTTTGCCTTTTATGCTCATGTCTTTTTTTTTTTGTTTGTTTGTTTGTTTTGGTTCATATAAAATTAAGGAAATGAAATAAATCTGTTTGTAAATGAGCTGGTGATGGGAGAGATGGAAGAACTGCAGTTCTTCTCCTTAACTGCTGTAAATCAGATGTATGTTGTCTGACTCGTCGTGAGTAGGTTCTTTTTTTTTTTTTTTTTTCCTTCATTGTACAGATGATTAGTAGGATGGTGTTAGTCCATTCCTAAGAGTTCCAGTCCCACCTCTGACCCCACATGTAAGCAGCTCCCACTGTTGGAATGCCACCCGAGAGCTGGAGAAGACTTGGCCACAATGGTCCATGTTTAATGTCCATCCTGAATAGTCCTGCGCATTCATCCATACTCCAGCACATGTTCACACCAGCTTTCATCCCTTTTTCTTAAAGCAGCTGTAGTTTTATGGCTCCTCCCCTCCGCCACAGCCTCGGGACTCCCACATGACTGCTCTTATCGTCTGAGCGCGGTTATATTTGCTCTCCAACACATTCTTCACTGAGGGAGGCTGTGAGATCAGTACTGACCTCAGAGGGACCTTTTTTTTTTATATATATATATATATATATATATATATATATATATATATATATATATATATATATATATATATATATATATATATATATATATATATATATATATATATATATATATATATCATGTGTAGTAAAACCTTTGTGAATGTCTGGAGGCGTTGCTGTGGTGTTTTCCTTCATTAGTTTACTTCCTCCTCAGTCTCTGTATTATATAACCTGATCTTTAAACATTCTTCAAACTTTTACAAAATAGTATTTAGCTGCTTTGGAACTTTTTTTAAACCTCGGTGTCTCACTAACTGTGGACCAAACTATTGCTTCATCGGGTCCCTTAACTGTCTGAACCATTCGAACTTTCTGTGGGCTGGCGGGACACATGGTTACAGAGTGTTTGGCTCCTGTGTGTTGGGGCTGCACATGCCAAAGCCTGATAGATGCTTCCTATGTTAGCCTGGCTTCTGTTCCTGGCCTCGCTGCCAGTATTCCATTCTGGGTAAGGTGAATCCTTAAGCTCAGGTCTCTGCAGTTTAATTCCTTCCTTTGCTTTTCACTTCTTCTTGGTTGATAGTAGGAAGGAAATCTTTTATAAAGAAATGGCCTTCCGGTGAAAGTGTACCTGCCACATCTGGATTTGATATTATTCACATCATCACTGAAGTTCTACACGGTTTCATGTTTTAAATGACTCATGTTTCTGAGACCAAACATTTGAGGGGGAAATCCCCTCCCCTGCCTGGCAGCTGTCCGTCTTGGTGTGTGCGATCAGTGTTGACGTGTTTCCAGAGTTGGTTCCTGTCATCCACCCCTGACCAGATTAATCTCTTGGTGATGGAAAATAAAAATGGTGAAACTGGTTTGCAGAATGAAAATCAGCAACTGGAAATGAGACATGAAAAATGCCAATTAACATCTGTTAATTAGGTACATTACCTATGTTACCAATGTCGGGATACAGTGGGAGAATCAACCTGTTTCCCTATCTTATTGTGCCGACAAATAACTGTGCTGTAGTTGGCTCATACAGTCAAGTGAAAGAGGCACCTCCCCCTTTTGAAAGGCAGTTTTTCGATTCCTTTTTGGAGACTGGTTGATGTCGCACTTTAACATTAAGAGAGGCTTTTTACACAGGCGGTTATCGATGTCATTTCCCTCTGATTTTGTCCACACAGCTGCATGCGGTCACTGGACATGATGCAAACTGTCACACTTCCACCAAGTTAACACGCTTGCCTCCTGTGTTTGTTTACAGTTTGCTCCGCCCACTCATCTGAGCGCCTGCAGAAGGAGAAGGAGGAGCTGCGCGTCGCCCTGCAGGACGCGCTGCAGAAACTGCAGGAGCAGCACCAGAAGGACCGGACGGAGGTGGAGCGGCGGCTGCAGGCCTGCTATCAGGATGAGTGGGGCAAGGTTTGTCTCACCTACCAGGAGGAAGTCGACAAGTGCACGACTCTCATACAGCAGCAGGTTTGCTCCCACAACACTATCTTTCAGTCAAAGAATAAATGTCCAAAGTTACAAAGCATTAAACCTCCCAGATGAAATATGCTCCACTTCTCCCGACATTCTTTCAAATGATTATTTTAGAGTTCAGGAAGATTTGAGACTTTCCTTCTCCGTGACAAATCTGTAGTGCAACATTTAATAATGATGCCGTTAGATCGGCAGCCCTGTCCGTTGGAAAATAAACCGTTGCATTTTCTGGCTTTTAAGATGGAAGAACTGAAGGCCAATCATGAAGCCATGAAGCTGGAATTAGAGAGCAGCCACGAAAAGCAGCTGCAGTGTGTTAAACGGCAGTATGAACTAAAACTGGAAGGTGAGCGAAACTATTCAGTCACTTTACTATCTGCCTTTCCTTCTGGTTGGCTTCCTGCATGAAATGGCAAAACATATATGTTCTAGATGTAGTTCAACCAGAGTCGTGGCGTGAAATTGTGATCAACTTTGACCTTTGGCGTACAGTCGGTGTTTAAAAAGCTGTAAACTTTTCAGAGCTCGGAGAAGTGCACAGTCAGGAGCTGCAGTCTTCAGACAGAACCTTAAAAGATGCTGAAGCTGCTCTGTCAGTAAGTTGTTTTGCTTTATTTTGAGAAATGTCCCCCAGAAGAGCGTTTAATGACAGAACGCCTCCCAGTGTGATGAACCGGTGTGGAAAATGTTGCTGTGTTCATCCACAGGGACAGATTCAAAAGCTGACGGAGGAGAATAATGCCCTGATTGAGAAGCTGGCCACAGAGGAGAGCAGGAGGAGAGAGCTGGCTGAAAACAGTCAGGTACTTTTTGTGTGTTTTATTTTTAACTCCCCATGACTCGTGTGTCGTTTACCCCTGAGCATGAAAGGTGGAAAAACCACTTAAACCAGTGATTGCTGGAAAGATAAATGGAAAGTAAATGTTTTCTTGAAACACAATTTAAAACCTAGATTTTTTGTTTGTTTGTTTGTTTGGTTCATTTAACGACTAACTCTTCTTCACTATATAAGATGATGTGAGCTGGAATGAGTTAAACTGCCATATTTGTGTTAGCAACAACGCTGCCCTCCCTCTCTGCTCCGAGTGTGGATTTTAATTTAGCCAGAGTGCTGCTGTACGATGAAGCAGTCGCTCCTCATCAGTGTGAAGTAGCTGCCACATGTTGCTCAACATTGTGCTCTGGCACAGTGGAGCAATTAAGGTAATTACCTCGCATTACCCTGCTACTCTATATGCTTAATGGACTTATAAGAAGAGCAGATTAAGCATTTCTGCATTGACTATGTGAGGTTAATTCCAAACACTGTTTTACTCCTGAGGGTCCACACTTTGTTGGATCTGAAGAGTTCATGTTTGTAAGGGGTCAATTGCGCCCTCTGTTGTGTGGTCTGAGTTTCTGGTTGCATTATAGTCACCAAACTTGCTTTATTCATGCAGTCTTAACGTAATCTAAATGTCTTGCTGTTACTCATTTGTCTCCGCTGAAGGACCCCCACACACTGTATCTGAAACAGGAGCTAGAGAGTCTCAAAGTGGTGCTGGAGTTCAAAAACGAGCAGCTCCACCAGCAGGAGAAGAAGCTGATTGAGATGGGCAAACTGGTGAGAAAGAGGACGGCTGGGGAAATGGCTTGTTGTGATACAGAAAAGGAAAGCAAGCGAGTCATTAAATCGCTTTTTATTTGCTACAGAAGGAGAAAAATGTGCAGTTGGATGAGATCCTTATAAAGGTCCAGCAGGAGAACGAAGACCTGAAAGCCCGAATGGAAAGACATGCTGCTCTGTCAAGGTACGAGGCCACTGTTAACTCACACTCCTTTCACATAACTGTTTACCATTATTCTACCCAAACTGCACATTGTGGAGCCACAACATTAGACTGAGTGACATGTTCCTTTGTTATGATAAAAGTGCTACTGTGGTGTCATTGGACCACATCCCAGGTACCCCGCTCTGCTTCCATGTCCCTTTCCTCGTCTTATTTAGCTTCTGTTTGAGCCATGTTCATTTGGCTTTGCTCTGTAAGGAAACTAACACTAAACGCTAGTTAGACTAGAGTCCTTTCTATTCTAACTGGTCTGTTGTGTTGATGCCCCACAGGCAGCTGTCCACGGAGCAGGCGACGCTGCAGGAGTCCCTTCAGAAGGAGTCCAAAGTGAACAAGCGGTTGTCCAGGGAGAACGAGGAGCTGCACTGGAAGCTCCATAACGGAGATTTAAGTAGCCCCCACAAGTTGTCTCCCACCTCCACCTCCCCTTCCCACTCCTCCAGCCTCCACTCGCCCCGCAGCTCCGACCTCTTCTCCAGCCCTGCCATCTCACCCAGATAACAACGGGCCCCTGCTTCCAGGAAGCAGAGCCTCGCGTTACGTTATCCCTCTGGAATAAGAGCTGTTTGTTGCCGGTTCAGAGCAAAACTATTTGACCTTATTTCCTGCAGGATCAGAAAAACTCAAGAAAAAAGAAAAAGATGCTACATACTGTTTTAAAGAGAGGAAAAAAGACAAATGTTGCACAGAAGCACTTCATAAGCAAGCCCACCGTTCTTTGCCTTCGACATCAGATACGACAGAAGGGGAGGAAATCTCAGGACTTCTATGTGATGGAACATTATTTTTGTTATTTGTATATGACAGATGCTCGTTTCTTTTAAAGCTCAACACGTGCACACGTGCAGATTTCGCTTTGCATTGTGAAAGAGGACTTTGGTGTCCACAGCCATGGGAAGTCTGACTTCAGCATAGTTCAGGGTGTGTTTTTTTTTTTTTTTTTTTTTATTACAGATATCTAAGGAATCTGGGATGGTTTCATTTGGACCTCTGCACCATTTTCTTACTCGGCCACGCTCGGATTGTTCATAAGTTCGGCTCATTTTAAAGGGTGTTCTTTTATGTCTGTATTGACAGGCTGGGGGTCATTTGTGTCCCTTTAATGTCTCTGCTTTCATGTTTATTTGTTTGACCAAGGGACCAGTCCTAATCTTTGTCCACATGTTTGAGTCTTTTCAGTCGCCTCTTACTGAAGCCTCCTGATGCAGCTTTAAAGTTCAGGGTCTTTGCAGAGTTTACAGGAAGCAGCTTTGCTTGTTCACGTCTGAGACACTGCGTTTTTGAAATGTCCAAGTATTTTGTGTGGAATTGATCAAATTGATGTGTTGACCCTGTTTGAAATATGCAATTAATAAAGTCTTGTATTAAGCCTGATGTTGGGATGGTTTGAAAAGGGAGTGGGGGGTATTGTTTTGTTTTCTCAGAAACCTCGTTTGTAGCACATATGCCCAACAACCAAGTATTTAGCAAGTCTGAAAATGCAGCAAGTGTTTCATTGGACCAAAGTTAGCTCTGGGCCTGTTGATCACATTCCACATATGGAGCACATTAGTGCGTCAGCCTGGCGAACGGCTCGGCTGTAAATCACATTCAGACAAATATAGCAGAAAGGCAAATGTGTGGCTAGGTGTCCAACACAATAGAGCTGGGAATTTACAGCTGCCTGCTGCTGTGGGCAGTTTTTGGTTTTTATTAGTATTTTTATTTTTTTTAGCTTTTCTTTGTGTAGTATTACACATCGTGTGCATCCATTCAAGCAGTAGCTGTAATTCTGATTCCTTTCATTTCTCCTCATGTTGGAAATCCCTCCAGATTTGCTCTTCTGCTGTAAAACCTTCAGTTTGGCTACAGCTTGATGTGTTTAAATGTCAAAATGAATGTTTCAGCAAAGACTTTAGAGAATCTTTATTGTTCTGAAGCTGCAGTTTAGAAATACACCATGTAAATGTGCACATGTGGATTTGATCTGGTCTTGCTACTGTTAAAAGTTCAGCAACATGTTTAAAAACGACTCTACGGCATCAAATAAAACCAGATCATAGGGTGCTAGCTGGAGATTATATTGGTTGCCACGATTGTTTCGCCGTTCTGATTTTTGGCAGCACATGCGTAGTTTCCAAAGTCGATGGTCTCCATGTCTGCCACAGTCATGATGCTCTTTGAGACCCGCGTGGTGTAGCCCATACCTCTGTTAACCAGCCTCCAGGAGGATTGGATGTGAACAGGACGGTGATCCTACACATAAAAATAAAAAAAGATACCCATGAGTAGTGTTATGGAATCAGGACACAAAGGATTGATCCATTATTCCCATTGTTTATGGAATAGTTCATCAGTTTATCTCGAAGTTCCCCCTACTGTTAACGATGTGTTTATTTACCGTCTCACTTTGATGTTTGAGGTAGATCGTCCATATGGGCAGATACTGATACTAATTCAACATTTCTCATTAAGAGTGACAACACGATTGTTTTCGAACACTTTCAACCTCGTATTGATCAAGCGGCTGTGGGGCTCCCTACGAACAACACTGTGCCTTGAGCTGGCTGGTAAAACATAAGTAGATCTTACCAGAAACACCTCAAACCAACTGTCAAGCACGGTGGTGGAGGGCTGATGATTTGGGCTTGTTTTGCAAACCACAGATCTATGTGACAGACTGGTAGCATCACACAGAAGACAACTGCTGCTCAAGGCCATTCTACGAGCCGCTGGATCGTGGGTCATACTTAGTTTTTCACCCTCTGCTTCAGTTTTTTTGCGTCGTTTTCGTCACTATTAGAATACGCCAGAACAATAAATAATAATAAAAATCTGAAAAGTGATTGGATGAGCCACGTGTCTGACATCCATCACGGCCAATCTCACCTGACCGGGATAAGACCAGGTGAAGCTCACGTCCACCTCTGGTTCTCCGAGCACACTGCAGGTTACGTTGACATCGTCGCCACCTCTCACAGACTGTGGAGACGCTTCGAGGCTCACAAACGGGGGCCCGCTGGGGACTGGCAAGAGTAGAGAGAGAAAAAGAACGAGCATCAAATACCCTCTCCTCAGTCTGCCACGTTATATTCGATTCGGACTCACTTTACCAATACACTCTGCTGAAATGATGCTTTCATGAATATACGCCATTTATAGATGAAAACACTTAAACTGCACTCAGTCAAATCCTTATTCATCTCCATCTGCCAGCCCAACATGCAACTGCAGCTTAACTTTACTAAAACACAAAAAAAATCCGTCTTTTATTCGCCTCCTCCCAGCTGTAAAATCCCGCCTGTGTTTCCATTCCACCTGGCAAGCGTCCACATAAAGCTTTTGACATCTTTGAAACGCAACCCATTCCTGGAAGCTGATAAAGCAATGTGACCAGCACTGGATTCGTGCTTCTGTAAAACGGCCTCTCACAGCGGGTCTTGGCACTCTCAGTCAGTGAGCCGGCAAAAGGGAAAGGTTACTGTTGACAGTTATGGGCACAGGGAAATGGTTTGCATTCCTGCACAAATCACTGAATTTATGACAATACTCACCCTGCACATAAAGCAGCTGGTACTTGGTGGAGATCTGGGGGGTGCCCTTGGACACAGCCTTGCAGTAGAAGACCCCCTGATGCTCAAGGGTGGGCTGTTGCAGTACGAATCCCCTGGTGGGGTCGTAGCTCACCAGAGTCCCGTTTGCTGTAATTTCCTCTGGGGGGACCTCTCTGTGCAGGGTGGCTTTGGCTCGTGGCTCGGTCACACGGCACGGCACAACAGCAGGCTTGTCTGGACGCAGATACACGATCTCGAAGTGGATGGCAGATGGGACGAAGAGATTGTCTTTGTCTGTTTGCCATGACATAGATAGTGTATCTTCATTGGCAAAATGAACACATCTGCAGTTTTCAGGATCAGTTGCATACTAGTTTTGATTGCTTCTAAAGTTGATGTTTTATTCCATTCCCAAAAAGCCCTGAGCCCTGTTTGCTGTGTGCCATTAATGGACTCCATGTAGATGCATTGCAGCACAGTTGGCCAACTATAGGCTTCAGAAAACCATTTTAACTTGGTGTTTCGTTACAGCTAAAGACTCCAACCACAGGAGAACTCATCTCCTGCTGAGGCGATGGACAGGGTTAGATCTCTCACCACATACTGTACATGCTTATGTCATGGAAAGAAACTGCAAGCAAAGTAACTCGCAAGCTCCATGTGTAGCATGGCTCTGAAACCTTCAAACATTCAGATTAAGGAGCAGCTTAGTTCAATTTAATGGATACTTTGGTGTGTCTTTTCCAGCTACACCAACCACCCAGACGGGTCTTACATGTGTTTTTATTTTGGATTTTGTTTTTGGCAAGTCAGTGTTGAGCATTATGTATCAATAGAAAAATGGAAAAGACAGCAGATTTATAGGTCAAGATACATTGTATCGCTTATCTGTTGTGTAGAAAGAGACTTCATATTGGGGGCATGAATGAATATTTCTTATCTCTGTTTGTTTCATATTGTGATCTGGTGACCACGCCCTTGCCTTGAATGTGTGTGGTGTGTTAAAGCCTAGCAGGCCGGCTGGAATCCTCAGGGAAACGTGTTCATTCCTGATTGAGTTGTTTCTGTTTTATAACAGTAAATACAGGACATTGAGATCAGATGTTTTCCAAAAATAAGATGGCTGGATCAAATGGCAATAGCTTATGCCACCAAAAGTCATAGTGAAATCCATGGCCTGCCAATGGTTGCTGTCATCTTCGATCAGGTCAGACGTTCATTTTTTTTCTTTTCGTTCTGTTTTGGTCTACACCAGCTCCTGACCTAAATATGTGGTCTATTCTTGTTCAAAAGCTAGTCCCTGACTTTGCCTGCCGGTTGTTTTGTTCTGAGCAGACAGTGAGAATGTCAGACGTGAATTGGCTACAGCGCCGAAGAAGGGAGGTGAGACTGAACCAAAACAGCTGGCTGCAAAACTAAAACACGGAGCAGCAGTCCTGCAGAGTGTGGCGATAATTCTTTGTGAGCTGGGGATTTATCTGAGCAGCTGTTGATGAAGAAAAATGATCGGTGCAGATTTTAATCAAGTCTCACAACCTGGCAGCATAAAATTGTCACCTTTTAAAGCATTCATTAATTACTTGTGAGGTGTCATCCGTGTCAAGGCTTTTTTTTTTTGTTATGGAGCCAGCCAGAAAGAGGAGATTTTGTCCTACCTGGGAGCATTTTGAGCTGATCTCTTAACCTGCTGATAATCCTAATAAGGCAGGCACACAATAATAATTGTGTGAAACAGAATAGAAATATTGAGTTAATCCCATAGAGAAGGTATTGTAGCATAGCTACAAGAACACAGAATAAATAGCATATATATTAAATATAATAAACAAAATTATAGAAATTACTATTACTATTATGGTGGATGACATTGTGAAGCCACGTTGTCATTTCAGTCACCACCTGCTTTACATTTATTGTCTACTTGATGGAGCAGTCGAGCAAATGAAGCGCCATGAAGCTTCGGCCCATTTTTTGAACTACTGGGATGGAAAGCTTCAGGGCTACATGAGGCTTCATGAGGCTTCATCTCGTCATCACTAATCCATGCATAATCATCTACTTTTCAACTTAAAAAAGGACTCTTTACACAGATCACCTGTGAAATAGATGTATGAGACGTAAGTGCGATCCTGGTCCTTCTGACACTCTGTTCCATCACACACTATCACCCAGCAGCTGTAGGGCCCCGTGTCTGCAGCAGACGGCGACGTCAGGATCAGCTGACTGTACTTGTCACTTTGCTTGATGCTGCAGGTAAGAAACAAATGATCAGACGTTCACATCCACCAACTGTCTGCGTGACACAGCAGATTTGTCCTTGCAAGCACCTGAGTCGCGAGTCGTTGAAAGTGTCCAGGTAAGTCGGGTAGGACCATCCGATGCTGCTTCCTTTGCAGCGTAGCTCCAAGTTCCTCCCAGGGGTCAGAGTTGTGCTTTGGCCCAGGCGGAGGAAGCGGCCTTTATCCAACACCTGCGTCAGCAGGGACTGGTCTTTGCCTTTTCTGTCAGGTAGATTAGGCTGACGAATCCTCACCCGCTTCCCGCCTGGGCGGTTTCGATTGTCTCCTACGTCTTTTCTTTGCTTCAGCGCTTGGCAGGCACCTGCATACACAGAGGCACAGAGGAGGGAGGGGAGCAAGCCGTCCAGCTGTGACAACAGTTGAACAGGAAGTGGGAAATCCTGGCATAAAATGTCCACAAGCCTGCCTCTCCTTTCTCTGTTTCTATCGGTGGGCACTGAATACAAAACGAATCAGTGCACAGGGCAACATTCTCACAATTTGTTCTTTCACCTTTCAGCGCAGCAGAAATAAGAACTCAGAGGAAAGGTCAGCAGTGGAGAGCAGGTAATTAGAAACGCATGTTGCATTCCTTCAGATCCAGCTGGTTTCGAGTAGGTCTGCTGAAACGCTTTGGAAAAACTTACACAAGTTCACTTGCAAATGTAAAATGCAAAAACGGCAAAATGGGAGCATGGAATAATACAGAATTCAAATAAACACATTGTTTATATTTGCAGTTTGTGAAGGAGATTTACTTTTGTGTGAAGGGACCTCCCTTTCTACGCCCATCACACACTGGTTCCCCTCCAACCCAGTATAAATACAGCCTCAGGGTATCAAATCCAACCCCTGCCTCCAGGTTACAACTCAAGTAGTCCTGATGATATTAACAGTAACGCTGCTTCACTCACAAATCAACGAGACAGATGTGAAAAAGACGACTTTACTCACCATTCTGGAGCTCTATGCAGAGCAGTGCCAGGCAAAGAACAACCCAGAGTTTCATGGTCAGAGAGACGTCAACCCTGCTGAGGGGTTCAGAGGAAAAGGAGTTTAGGCTAGGAGCTTCGCTGGACCCGGGCAGGCTCCAGATGCCCTCTTTACATTTCCAACTCCATCCTCCTCACAGACTGGAATGAAGAGGGAAAATAACTTCAGAGCTCTTGCGTTTCCTCTCTCTCCTCAGGCTTCCAGCGGGGAAATATGTGGCTCGAAGCCCTCTGCTGGAATTTAGGGTGAATTATTCCTCTTTTAAAGGATTTGTTCACATTTTTTCCAACAGTCCAACAGAAAACCATAATTTAAAAAAAATGGATGTTGCCACTGGTTTGTGGACTATCCTATAGAAGCCTTAAATTCAGCATTTTTAAAAAGCCATTTCGGTCCTGGTTTTTGTGACGAGCCATATGACTCAAATGAGTGGAAAGTCTCATGAGTTTAGGAATTTGGAGAAGTTTTACAATATAAACTCCATGAAGACATTAAACTAGCCACAAAACCATAAATGGAGAGAAGAAGGGTGATTTCCAAATGGATTGCGGTTTAAATTGACTTTTTCTTTGCATGAAGAGAGCCACCTTCTGCTGATCATTAGAAACATCCATCTTTTTCACGCAGCCTGTGCTTCAAACACATGTACATGAAGTCAGTCTCAATAATTGTTGCTTCTCACCATCACATTTTTTTTTTTGTTTAAGTAATGATTTAAAGGGGAAAATGTCAGAAAATGACTGCTTGAGGTCATCTATTATTGTTGAAAGTAGTGTACATCAAGATGCAGCCGCACATAATTTGTGGATGGGGCTGTTCTGTGTAGTGAAGTGTGTGTCATGTTGTTAGGTTAAGATTCAGGTTCAGGTTGCAGTTCAGGTTATGGTTACATTCTTTGACTCATTTCTATGAGCTATGCAGCCAGTTTTACCCTTCCTGTCCCTCCACCCTCTCCACTCTCTGTCAGCAGATATAAGGAAGTCCACTCACGATCATGCACTAGTTCTGCTGCTAAAAACAAGAAGGAGACTGCCCCGGTCAACACTGCCAAACTTTGCGTTTTACCAAGCATGACAAGAAAGCCCAATGCTGAATTTGTAAATCAAGAGGCCATGGAACACAGAGGGTTTTGTATTGGCATATTGGCACAAGTTAGAATTATCTATCGCATTTACAGTAATATGATGAGTTGCTTTGTTGTCAGGCGCTGCTAGATGACGATCCTGTAACGACCGGAGTGACCGAGTTGTGACATAAAGCCTTTGTGAGAGCATTCAAGTAGATGGGAGCCGATCCATTGCAATGTATTCACTCTTTATTACTTTCAACAAGATTATCTGAGGACTCGCAGCTCCAGGTCACTGCTTGAAAAGAGGGATTGCAAAGTAGGGCAAGACAAAGAGGAAAAAGCACTTTTTTTAAAAACTAAAAATAACTTTGTCCCGATTCATTGATGGAGTAGCATCAGACCTTTTGATTGGTTTAGTGGCAAAATCCGACTGTTTCTGGGTCAAATTTACAAAGCAGCTGCCCAGAAAATGAAGACTGCTCTCTGCTGTTTTTTTATCGGACACTGTCGTGTCAAGTCAACTGAATCCATATTTGTTGTAATTTTACATCTCTGGGTAGGACACAAAGGTTTACAGAATCAGATTTTTTGCCATCACAAACAGTAAACAGAACATGTCAGGTCGGTCATCTCCAAAACAATAACAAAAGACAGCAAGTAGCTTCTTCCACTGGTTTCTCATTTCATCGGATCCTCACAGCTCATGCAAATTAGCAGCAAACCCTCACTCGGCCGGTACTGAGGATTAGTTCCTCCGGTCTTCAGCATGTAACATCCGGGCTGTCTGACCCGTCTTTCTAAAACTGCAGTTGGTGCTCTGCAGATTTGTACCAAGAAATCCCCAGCCATAGCATTAATGGCTGAATTTCATAATATAATATCTCTTTTAACAACAATAAACATCATATGAACATGTTGATGGGGTTAAAAAACTTTGGCTTTAATCCTTCTTTTTATTATGAACCGAAGTTATCTCTTTAAATGTATCATGATGAATGAGTTCCAAGTTAAAATGTAGCTCTCTCTCTCTTAGTAGCCACATGGTGGCAGTGTCTACTACAAAAATCTAGTAATATTATCTTGCTTGGTGCTTGTTTTTCAGGTCAACATTTGCAGTACTGATGTACTGATATACAGAACCAAGTAGCTGACCTCTCTGCGGAAGTATTGGAAGAAAAGAAACATTAAGTACAAGAAAATACATTTTATTTTTTTGTCTTTGCGCAGCTGGCAACACGGGACACTACATCGGTAAAACATGATTACTCTACTTTATCCCGGACCCTCGTTGGAAGACTCAGAAGTTCAGGCCATTCCACAGTTATTCAAACCACTGAACACATTGCTCAACCTCATCAACCAATACCCAACAATCTACAGAATCAGTGTGTCTCACCCCGATAAAAAAAAAAAAAAAAGTAGGATATCTCCATATCAGATCAGGTGGGGTAAAATACTGGCAGTGCAGGTGACTGATCAGGCATCGAGCCCATTTCTACTCCACAAGATGTGTGGCAAGACCAACCCACTTTATAAAAAACTATGACTTGTAAGTAACTGTTGAGCCTCTTGTCTGGTCCCAAGGTACTCTGGTAAAGAGAGAACAGTGTCATAAGGTTACATTAACAGCAACTGTATCAAAATAACACCAAATATCAGCAGAAGGCAAGAAAATACAGCACGTCATAATTGTGAAAAAGTGAAAAAAGAAACCACAAATACTTTTTTGAGAAGAGTTCTGTAACAGTTCATATTCACCATAAAGTCACAAACAATAAAAAAAAGTAAACCTGTGCTAAATTAGACCACAAATACAGAGACTTTACTAACTACAGCAAAGATTTGAATGATTTCTTACAGAATACGACACAAGGTGGAATATTTCAACCAGCACTTCAACTGAGTCTAGTCAAGTGTGCCTACAAATCTATATAAAATATTGTACATTGGTCTCTATGTCTTCATGATTTCTTTATTTCACATGTAGTTATGTTAAACAATGATGCAGAAAATAGTTCCAAAACTATAATTAGACTTGTTTACAGGCAACACATCTTCTACCCTGATGCTGGCCATCAATTCATTGATGCATTGGCACAGATTTTCCATGTAAAAATCCACCTACATAAACCTGCTTCAAATCTAAAAAATTAACAGATAAGACAAAATGCGTGTCATGCACTAAAATCTCAAGTCCCAAATGAAACAGAAAAGCTTTGCTGCAGCCCTGAACTGACTGCCTGTGGGATATAAGAAATGAGCATCGCTCTCGAGTGTGTTGCCTGTCTGTTCTATTCTTCCCCCGTGTGGGCCGTAAAGCACAAAGGGACCTTGCAGGACGTGGTCCAATCACAGTAATAGAGCGACTCCTCGTCATGTGGCCGCTGATACAGAATACTGACTCTGCCTTTTGTAGACAGAACGTGCTTGTGAGAGAAGCACACATGGAGAAGCCGTGAGTACAGGTGCATCAAGGCATCGCTGCTGAGTGCTTTTATGCATCTGTTGCCTCACAGACTCTGCGAAGGAGTTGGCAAACTTTAACACTGGCTTGTCTTCTCTGGGCAAATCAAGCACTCCTGCTTCTTTCCCTCTGCATTTATGTCAGCCTGCTTGTCCCGGCTGTTTTTGAGGTTTTCTTGGTCGGTGCTGTTCTTCTGCTTGCCCTGAAGTAGACGCTGCCGCTCGACGCTGTGCCACATGCCGTAACCAAAGTAGATCAGAAAGCCTGGGAAGATAAAGGTTTTGGAGGAGATATGGGATATCTGACAAAACAGCTTTACACTGTTAAGAAACACAACTCCGTTTTCAGGGATATTAGAAATGTCAAATGTGAATAAAAATGATTTCAAAATGATAATAAACATGTTTTTAATTGAAAATAGCACAAAGACATACTATCAAAGTTTTACTTGGAATTTCTTTTCAATCCAATATGATATCAGCAACATATTTCCAATAAGTTTGGACTTTGGTGGCAAGCGAAAAAGTTGGATCATCTCACAAACCAGCTATCAGCGTACAGTTCAAAGACCAGTACATATCCTCAATGATATGTACAGGTTTTGGAGCAACATATGCTGCCGTTAATTGGATGACTTTTTCAGAGAAGGTCTTGATTGTTTCAGTAATACAATGCCAAACCATGTTCTTAATATAAAACAGTACAACATGACAGTTGAGTTCAGGTGATAAACTGGTCTGCCTGCGGTCCAGAACTGTTGCCCACTGAAAACATTTGGCCCAAAAAAGGGGCAAGAACGGAAGAACATTTTTCATTCTGAACGATAAAAATTGGTATCCTCTTTAAACAGTTTTTGGGGGCACCACCTTGTCTAATGTGCCTGTGTCTCCCTTCTCTCGATACATGTTGCAAAAGTCAGCATATATCATAAAAACGTTGTTAAAAAAAACTTAAATTTCAACATTTGATGCGTTGTCCTTGTACCATTTTCAATAAGTTAAAAGGATGAAGACGATTTGCGAATCCTTGCTTTAAGTTTTAATTTACATTTTATACATTGTCACAACTTTGTTTTTTTGTTTGTTTTTTTATCGAAAAAGTGCTTGCAGCTTAAAGTAAGAGTCAGTTGAACCCATTAAATTCCCTCTTATATCTGTCTGTTCAGGTAAAACAAAAGCTGATTAACCTAGCATAGTGAGAAAAAAAAACATCTCGAGCTGCTCTTACACAAACACTGAGATACTTATCTGTATCCTTCTGACTCCAGTCTTTATGCTAAGCTAAGCTAAGTTAAGTTAAGCTAAAATACCCATCACCTAGCTGCATCTTCAGTTTTTTGGGTCATTCGTTTTTGTTTTTTTTAATGTAACACTCAAGAAAATATATCCCAAATTGTCAAACTCGACTCACCTACAGCCATCCAAATAGAGAAACGTATCCAGGTGTCTCCACTCAACTGAACCATGAGGTAAATATTGACAAATATGCTCAGGATAGGCAGAAAAGGCAGAAGGGGTACCTGTGATGATAATAATAATAATAATCATGCAGAAGTTGTCAGTTTCAGTGTGTGGGACAAACGTCTCTTCACAATTAGGGACCTGGTGTTAAAAATAACGGAGACTCTACATACCATAAAGGACACCTTCTTTGTAGTCTGAGGCTGCCTGCAGACCATGAAGACGCAGGCACTGAAGACGAGGAGACACACAGACAGCAAAACCAGAATCCACACTTCCAAATGAAAGAGGGAGCTGATGTGGTACGTGGTGAGATAGCTGATGACACACACTACCATCACTGTGGTTTGAGAGCACACACACACACACGGCAGGTTAAAGAAAGGCCTGGAGTCAGTCAGGATAAAATTTCACGAGACGCATGATGCATACCTAGCACACCGATGGACATGTTGACCACACTGGATGAATGCTCAGAAGGTGAGACAGGAGGTTGCAGGACAGCCTGCAGGGTTGAGTTACCATCTTTCAGCATGTTGAGGTGGGACTCTGACTCTGTCAAGTCTGACTCGCCTTCCTCAGATGGTAAGTAGTCCCTTTCCCCTTTTCTTGCCTGCGGCTGCAGAGGTCCATCTGGCTGGTACCTGAACGTCAAAGTCATCAAAATCTGTGCTTTATTGACGGTTAAAGCCCCAAAAGCGACGGTACTGTCCCCAAAGGCAGTGTTCCCTGTTTTTTTTTTTTTTTAGATACTGTTGTACAATAGAACAAAAAATGTATTCATGCCCCTCACGTCTTTACACCGTATAGCCTTCGCCCAACAACTTAAATCGTGAAATAGCTCAAAACATTTGGTTCTACTCTGCAAAACAAGTGAGGTCTGAATCCAATTTAAACCAGAGAACGAATGGACAGCGTGCGTGTGCATGTGTGTGTTTCTGAGGTTGTGGTGATCAGTCTGCACTGTGTTACCAAAAGGGTTCAGGTCCAGGGTTTAGCTAGTAAAAAAAAAACTTCAGTAAACACCTTCATTTACTCAAGCAGCCACTTAACGTTCATACAATGAGAGCATTCACAGCTCTTACATCACCAGCATGATGCAATACAAAAACAGGGAAATCATGCCTGTGGGCATTTGAAAAACCTATTCGAGAAGCTCTTTCACAATGTTGTGCAAATACGATTTATTTCAAGGTATATTCGACGAGATATTTGTAAATGTACTCACCTGAGGATCAGTACACACACAGCAACCAGCGAGTACGCCAGCAGAGTTCCAATGGACATCATGTCCACCAGGGCTTTAAGGTCAAACAGGAAAGCCATGATGGCTGTGGGAAGCAAAAGATTCAATTTCAGATGAGCAAAGACACTTTCAACCTTCAGAGAAAAATCTTCAGAAATAGGAGCATTACAGGTCATTAGAGTAATTGCAAAACACGTTAGTTTACACCCACATACACACATTACACATACAGCATTAATGTTGTTGCAATCAAAAATAGAAAAGCTCTTTGCTTCAGATGCACCATCCAACAAATGCACAAGAAATTCAACAGATGAAAAAATTAAGTATCATGCAAACATGTTTTCATGTTAAATGTTTCCCTGCTCTAACGTGACAGCTGTAATCATCTCCATACCAAGTGCCATTTGATGTGAGATACACTGCGTGCTGCTCTCAGCTCTACATCTTGTATCTCAGCACTCGGCTGCGATATGGAGCTGATCTCAGCGGCACGGTTCAAACACAAAGCAGTGGTATGTCCGCTGCTCCTCACAACATTATATCATAACAAAAATAGCTATATCGTGCTTTCTGGCTCGGTGCTGTCAGGTGCTTAGTACATGACCTGCGGTGGGGGTGTGCTGGGTCCCTCCTAGTGTTCACATCTGCCAAACACTTCACTAGGTCATTTACCCTTCAAGTCTTAGCCACAATGTCACAGCACACGATGCCGCTATATACTAAACAACTGGAGCCTACCGAGCAGGAAAGCTTTAGAAGTAGATATTCTTAACACAGCATGAGCATCACATCCATCCACAAAGGCCAGACTGATTGAAGTGAACTTTACTTTATTGTTACATAAGCCGGTGGATACCAGTATGTGTGTGAGTGTGACAAATGAAAAATAAAGTACACTTTCTTTCAATTGTCAGGTTTTATGCATCAGGACACCATGAACTATCATAAAAACCAATTAGATATAATAAGAGGATAGAATTTTTTTTAAAAAAAAAAAATCACTGGGTCGTTACCAGGTCTTAAAATCGTGTAACCTCAGAACAATTCAGTGTTTGAAAAACTAGGAACACTGTGACTGCTTCCATAGGAATTAAGAGAGTAAGCACCCAGGTACTTCTAGTCAAATGCTCCTCAAAAAAAGGATAAAAGACATCATCAAGCATTTACATCTGTCCATTAATCTGGTGAGGCATAAAGGGCCATTCAAAACTTCAAAAAGTCCATCATTCTAAAGTGTGATGATCATTCAGAAGTCCATCCATCCATTTTCTATACCCGCCTAATCCAAGAAGTCGAGAACATTAAATATAGACGCCAATCTTCCCTGGAATCGATGTCCCAGCAAAAACCCCAAGGTCAGACTGTACGATTCTAAGAAAAACTGCTGAAAAGAAAAAAAAAAACCAGAGCTATCTCTGAGACTTTACAGGTCTCAGTTAGCATGTTAAATATTAACATGACAGTACAACTAGAGAAAGTCTGCGCAAGTATTACTTGTTTGAAAGGGTAAGAACATGGCAGCACAGCTTAGGTTCAGGTTTAGCTAAGCTACAAGACTTCTGGAACAATGTCCTTTGGACAGAGGAGACCAAGGTAGAGATTTTGGGTCATACTGCACAGTAGCATGTTTAGTGAAAACCAAACACATCATTGCAGCACAAACACCTCATACCAACTGTCAAGCACAGTGGTGGAGGGCTGATGATTTGGGCTTGTTTTGCAGCCACAGGACCTGGACACCTTGTAGATATTGACTCCACCATGAACTCCTCTGTATACCAAAGTATTCTAGAGTCAAATCTGTCTGACAGCTAAAGATCGGCTGAAACTGGGTCATGCATCTGTCATGGTCTATGAGTTGTTGTGTTTGACTTTGTCTTTTGGTTTTCCTTGATTCCTGTTTTATTTTGTTAGAGTTTGCCCCCACGTGTTTTCTGTTGGTTTTACCTCTCATGCAAACGTGATCTTCATGATTGCCACACCTAACCCTCATTAGTTATCACCTCCCTCAGCATTTATGCTCCAGATTTTCCTTTGTTCAGTGCCAAATCATGATATGTTGTTTGTTACTGTCGCTGGTGTTTTTCTTGTTGATTTTCAAGTCTTGTCACTTTGTTATTCCTTTGTTCGTGGTTTATTAGTCCTGTCTTGGCAGTAATAATCTTGGGAGACAATAATTGTAAACACAGCAGCAAATATACATCAGAATGTCTGAAAAAGATAGGAATAAACATGTTGCAACTTTCCCTTCAAAGGACACAACTCCTCAATGATTTGAAACAACACTGTAAAAAAGAGTGGGCCATAATTCCTTCACAATCATGTGAGAGACGGAAAATGTCATACACACAACAATAACTTGAAGTTAATGATGCTAAAGTTGGTTCTCTGAGCTGTTGAATAATGGAATGTATTTTTTTCCACACTGCTTCCACATTTAAGTTTAATCTATGTACGTTAATAAGGACACAAATATATATTATGAATACTTGTTGAAAGCTGAGGTTTTATTTGCCGCATTTTAAGGCCTTGGAAGAACCAGATTATTTTCTGATAAGTAAAACCATAGAAGTGAAAGAGGGTGTACTGTATAAGTGTGTACTGTATAAGTGTACAGAGTGCAATAATTGTGCGAAAGATGATTGTGTTTATTTTAATTCCAAAATGGCAGGGCATTTAGAAAAAAATCAAAGCTGTTTTTGAAACCACTTAATATACCTGCAGTACGTTATGATTTGTCCTGTATGTGCTGTGCAGTTTGCTGTAAAAGCTATTAATGCATTAGCTAATCACGGATTCCTCTATGTGAAGAAATGTGACAATGGTACGGAATCTGGTTCACTACCATTGTCACATTGTGGTAGAGTAAATGTATGTAAATGTGCATGGAAAATCAGTAATATCAACCTTTACAACTTTTCAAACTCTTTTAGGGCATAGGAGCATGCTACATATGACTGTCTATAAAAATAAGTTTATAGTTTCAAACTGCATTGTACTATGGAAAAGTTTTTTTTGGCATGTTTTAAGGGTGTTTAAATGCAGCCAAAGAGAGTCTAAAGCCACATACTTTAACAAAACTGTGCTTTGAGCTAGCAGCAGCTTACTAATGTAATGTTCTCGCTGTGACAATGCTAATATGCTAATGTTTAGTACAATGCTAATCATGTTTGCCATTTGCCATGTTACATGAAGCACATTTTGACATTGCTAATTACCACAAAACACAAAGCTGAGGCTAGTGAAGCTAGCCAAACAGCAGTTGTTATATGAAAATGTACAATTATTGATGGCACAAATATACAGAACCCAACAGTTGCTTTCACCAACACAAATCTTACATACTTGCATAATTGGGGTGCATAAATAACATGCATTATTTTATCTTCATCCAAAATTACATATAACTTTTAAATAACTGTGTGTTACTTTCAGTGATGTAATGAGTACCAGGTCAACACAGTTCAATCACCCCCCCATTGTGTAGAGATAACCTTGAAGCTAGCTCATAGGTTGACAGCAGACGTAATTGCCTGCAAACAGTGCACTGATTTGCATCTTGGTGCAAATAAAATAAACCTCATAAATATGATGATGATAACATAATAATAAATTAATTTCACATAACTATTACACGAGGTGCTGTGTGACTAGGATTTTACATATTGACGTGAACAAATGTGAGAGGATCTTTAATGGGGCAGATTTTGATAGGATATTTTGTTTTACCAAAGTGATACAGTCTGACTGACATGAAACTTTTCAGTAGAAGTTGAGGACTTGTAATTGCCTACTTTCCGATATCTGATCTGCCTGTCTTTTTATCATTCAAAAGAATTATTAATAGGCCAGCTGGACTTGTGGACCTGTGTGGTGAACACATCATTTTTTAATAAGAGCTCTGAGCATTCTTTAACTTTTTCTATCTTTTTTAACATGCTTTTGGAAACACCATCACAAAGGTCATGCAGTCACCACCACCACCACCTGATCACAAGTACAAAGAAAAAAAAAAAAAAAAAAAAAATCAAACAAGTCCACAATACAACCCAATGTTTGGCGAGTCCTTGTCCAGGAGCTTACCCGCAGTGGTACCTGCTGCCATGGTGGCAGCCACAGGTGACTGGCGCTTACTCACTTTGGACATAAATTTGAACAGAATACCATCTCGTGCCATGGCAAAGAGAATGCGCGGCAGAGGGAACATGGAGCCCAAAAGGCTAGGGAGAAGAGGGTTCATGGTTAAGTTGAGGGCATTCAGGGAGAGAAAACATGACACCTGCACAACTGTGAAAGAACAACAGGCATATACAGAAGCAAGCACTCCTATAGACTACAGAATTTAAAGCCGATGGTGCATTTGGCCAATTTCACCAAGACGAGAACCAGCTGATTCATCTACCTTCCCTCCATTGTGTCTTTCACAATTGATTGGTGGAGAAACATTAGCTGAGTGATCTCACTTGGATGCTCCCCGGCTCTCACCTGCAACTACACCGGAGCTCATTGTGGCAATAACTGGGGTCTTCGTCTTAGGATTGATTCGGGCTAAGGCTTTGAAAAGCACCCCATCCTCTGCCATAGCATAGATTACACGAGGCATGGGGAAAATGGAGCCCAGCAGACTGCATGAGACAGCAGAGACATGCAAGACCAACACGTTAGTCAAGAGCCCCAAACCCAGACGCACACAGATAGCGACATTGTCAAAGCCTCAGTGAATTATTAAAGTCAATAGGTGTCTTTCTTTCTGGTCAGTAATACCACCCTTGTCATCCTCTTTTAATGTATTAGAACACATACTGGAGGTGCTCTTAGAGGAAAGTCAATTATTATTGATGTCTTAGGAGCATGCTTCCAATAGGCTTTGAACGAGTATCCTGAAAGATGTATGTTACAGTAGTTTCACATGTGACTGTCTTACATAATAGGACAGACGGGCCTCACATTGACAGCATAAACTCCAAATGCAGGCTCTGACTTGTCCCACATTTGACTGTTTAAAGTCCACACTCCAACAACAGTCACATTAACGTAGCTCATGAGATGAGTTGATGAATGACACCCACAAGGGTTTGTTGATAGAACACCGAAGGGGGCAATTTATACTGACAAGAAAGAAAGACCAGATTATGTTGACACTGATATACTGTTTTGAGACACTGTCAAACTTGCTCAGCAAATTTCAGCACATGCTGTAACATGTTGGTGTCTCAAAACAGAGCAAATTAAACATTGCACCCACCACATGCTTTAAAGATACAGGAATCAATCCAATTACAAGACACTTAGAGAGATATGTGGTCAAAACTGTTGACCAAATCTCAATCACCATTATCACCAGTTTATAACATCTACATCAACCAGAAATGAGAATGTACACGCTGCCTTTATTTTCTAAAAATGTATATTGGTAGCTGTTATAATTCTAAGCTTCTCTCAAAAAAGGAAAAAGAAAATTACCTTGTCGAAAGAGCACACAGTGAACCCACAGCGACCACATATTTGGCAGGACCCCAACCCACATATTCAAAGGCCATTGGAAGAGGGCTCTTCTCATCCAGCAGGTAGTAGGGCATCATCAGGGTGAGTGCAGCTGACACGCCAAAGTACGCCAGGAAACACACAGTGAGCGACACTACGATGCCAATGGGAATGGCCCTCTGAGGGTTCTTCACCTCCTCCCCTGTCACACACGGACACGCAAATGCACATTATCATATTAAGTGTTGCTAAAGGGAAGCCACACTAAATCACAGCCTATCAATGACCAACCTGTTGTTGCTATACAGTCAAATCCAACAAAAGCATAGAAGCAGGTGGCAGCTCCGGCTAATGTCCCACTGAAGCCGTATGGCATGAATCCTCCAACACCATAATCACTGCTTACGTTGGCCGTCACTGACAAGTTTCTGAAACGTGCACAGTGCCAGTTCATAAAGATGGTAGAGGGTAATACTGACCCGTGCATGTTGTCATAGATAAGTGACTGTGCAGACATGCAGCTGCGATCAAATGAACCCTTTACCTTGTGATTATGGTGACATTTACAAGGGATTCTTCTGTAATTTTCCAGTTGTGTGTGTCCCCTTTGACGAAGCCAGAGATGATGACAAACAAGAGTACGAGCACGTTGATTGAAGTGAAGACTTTATTGATCCAGGCTGATTCCTTCACTCCGAAAGACAGGAGTCCTGATAAAGAACAAACACAGCAAAGCTCAGAAAATAACTGTGATTCTCTAGTCGCTCTAGTGGATTTTAATTAAATAGTAGAGACAGGACAGTGGTCAGAGAGAGGGAAAGGACATGCAGCACAGGGTGTTCAGGATGTTTAGCCACTGTAGATGGGGGAGGGGCTGCTAAACCAGTTACGCTACATGGCTCCTCATCATTGTTGTACTTTTGTTGTGCTTTTTTTAGTCCAATTTTTTCTAATATAATTTTTATCAAATAATCTAATCAATTTGGGTCACTCTTAAAACCGAATACTTCATGGAGTTGGCCCAGCCGGCCAAAACTGGTTTTGAACCACAATGGCCCAAGTCCAGCAGGCCAGAGAATGCTGGTAGATTCCATTTGAATTCCAAGTCACACACACACATAGAAAATAGCAATTTCTGCAGTAATAACCCGTTTATTTGCAAGTCTATCAGTTTAAAAAAGTTGAACACATAGTACTGTTCAAACTCTATCAGGGAGACACATCCCTAAGATTTTTGTACGCTAAATACAATGTAATCCATTGTTCTCAACATACAATGCTAAAGATAGCTAGCCTGGTCAAATAGCAGTAACAATGAGAAAATTCTACTGCTTTTTCCAACTTGTAACAGCTACATTGGCAAGTCCGGCGTGACGTACTTCCCAGCTCTGACTTCTGATGCAAATGAAAGAATCAGCCCAGACACACTAGCTGAATTCTGGGTGCAGAAACCTAATTAGGTCTTTATTTTACTCAAATTCATGTCAGCACGCAAGGTTTTACCATCACGCCAAATGGAGCTTAAACCAATCCTAATAAATTATTCAATCATTATGGGGCCAGAGCTGGTGAGCCATTGCCAGACTGCAGCTTGCTAACATTTTGCTTCAATTTGCTCAGTTCAGCAAAGTGCACTTTCGACAGTTGAGGTTGTTGCGCTTAGAAAATTGGAGACTAAAATTTTACAGATAACACATTAGCAAGCATATGTGAGCATAATGTTGACATAATCCAGAGTCTGGCTAAACTAGTACAAAACGTTTGCCCCTCTGCAACCTGTAATGGTCATCTGAATCGTGTAAAGCCATACACCGTATCTATTCCATCATATAAGATTGACATGCGTAGGTGATGATGTAATATTGCATCTGCTGTTCTTTCAGTTATATCAGCACAAACAGTCCTAGCTCGCTCATGTCAGAACAGCACCTGGTGAACTTTTCACTTTTGTAGAACTGTAAACTAAAGGTTGCAAATGCTTGTTTTGGAATACATTTCAGTGAGCTTGTCAGTCATCATCATGTTGTTTTGGTGAATTTTTGTCCTGCCATCTGCCATCCTCTTGAAAACAACCAAACACTAGCAGATTGTTTCTGGGACCACTGACCTAATGTAATCATCTCATTGGCAGACCAACGGATAAGACCCATGATAACTTTTTCAGTTTTAACCAGAAGTAGAATGTAAGAAAAATCTTTCTGGTTTGGACGATTGCACTGTCATTAATTACTCTGCTGGATATAAGTAATGGAGTAGTCTCTTCAGTGCAGTCTCTCAGGTTAGTGCATTCATCACGAAGTTGATACAATGGGCATTTCTCTGCTGTGACTGCAAAAGATAAGGAGTGTATGTGGGCACCCAGTGGAGTCTCACAGCCCTCCAGAGTACATGTGCTTTGCCCCCTAACCATTTGTCACGCAATGTCCTGCCAATTTGTTATTAGATTATATCAGCCATGGATCATGAGTTGAGTTGTATCGATTAAAAGATTTTCTTCATGCACTGTAGCCTCTGTATCATCACATAATTTTACAATTGCCGGCTTTAATTTTCTGGCTTACCAGACAACAGCAGAATCAGGCACACAGCAAAGAAGTCGGGGTACTGAGCCAAACCGGGAGAGTTCATGCTGAAGTAGGTTTTACAGAACTTCTCTATGTGTCCTCCTATCATTTCATCAAATGTGCCACTCCACGCTCTGGCAACTGAGGAGGTACCTGTCAGAAAACAAAGAACAGTCTCCATGGGTAACCAGCTTCTTTGATTAATCTAATCCAATGATTGTCAGAAACTCACCAATTACATAGGAGAGGATTAGGTTCCAGCCGGTGATGAAGGCCCAGATCTCCCCGACGGTCACATAACTGTACAGGTAAGCAGAACCAGTCTTAGGGACACGGGCACCAAACTCAGCGTAACACAGGCCGGCCATGACGGACGCCAGAGCGGCAATCAGGAAGGAAATGACAATGCTGGGACCAGAGTTTCCCTTGGCCACCTCTCCTGCCAAGACATAGACACCAGCACCTAGAGTGCTGCCCACTCCCAAGGCAATGAGGTCGACGGTTCCCAGGCAGCGGCACAGCTTGGAGTCCTCCAGGCTGTTCATGTCGACCACTTTCCTGCGCACCAAGGAGCGGGCGAATGACAGAACCTGGCCCAGCATGTTGCCACCTGTTGACAGGGAGAAAAAGAAAAGAAAAAAAGTGAAAATACCTGATCTCATGCTCCAGGGTATCCAGGGGTAATTTGAATGGATGAGTTACAGTGTACAGTCTGCATACAGTATGAGAGGCTCCGAGGGACACCCACACACAGAGAGAAGAAATATACAGATAGTTTGTGTCTGCTTCCTAAATTCACAGTGCAAGCAAGTGGAAACAAAATGAGCCCGGAGATTGCTCTTAATCGTCAGTGGATCCATATTAATATTAATTGCTCAGCAGAGGGTGCTAGAATAGTGAAACCACAGGTTGGTGCAGCTTGATTTAGCTCCGCTGTTTTGCATTCTGAGCTCTTGCAGCTGATTGAAAAATGCTGAAAAGTCAGTTATATAACATGCAAGCAGAAAGGCACATTAACTCTACAAACTATGACGTGCATTTCAAGAGGCGCTGCCAAGCGCTGCAGCGTGATACAGTTCATAAACTACGGGTCTCTTTGAAAACTATTGTTTGGGGTTATGGTGCAGATCTAAGTAGTCAAAGGGCCGGATTAATGAGGAGACCACGGATGCAACAAAATGACAGAGTAAAACATTCCAGTAGCTATTTCTACTCATTACAGAGAAAGGACTCAAAAAAAAAAAAAAGAAGAAGCTGCTTCTTTGATGTCATTGTCTTGTACATAAGAATGTTTGCTTGCATTCATATGATAAACGGAGAGGCTGCTGAAAATACTTGCACTAATGCAATATGATAAATGAGGACAGAATATCTCCGCTGCTCGCTGAATAAAGCTCTTTTTCTAACCTAAACTGTGATGATCTTAACCACAAATGAACACTGACAACCGTCCAAATGTGCATTGAATTCTGCTGCCGGGTGGAATTTTACATCAAGGGGAGTGAATTTTGATTTGACACCTCATTAACATAATAATGTTGGCTGTATTACATAATCTTTATAAATACAGTGCACTGGAAGTGAAGGTAGAGAAGAATGAAATCAGGTTAAGGCAAGTGGGAATTCAGCTTTGCAAAAGGGAAATACAAATTGGACTTTGGAAAAATCTGCACTGTTAAACTGTCAACTTTCACAATAAAATATATGCATTAGTCATTCTAAAAGTACGCAGAACAACACCAGCGGATGTTTTACACTATTTCTATTCAATTAGAGACATGCACCTACCTTTGAACGGCACTGATGACAGATCCAAATTCAGGCACACAAAAAGGCTGTCAGAAGTCTCAGCGCTTTCCCTCCTCAGACAATTCAGCTGCACATAAACTGCAGGTACAGTTCAGACTACATGTACTGATCTGATGAACTGCCGCCTCAAACCTCACCAGTGTGCTGAACACTAATTCACTATGCAAGCATGTTAACTGTGCAGGGCAGTAATTTTACTCCTCCCCTCTGTCCCTAGTGTTTCCTAATAGGATCTGCCCTTGCCTTACCCCTAAAATCAGTCTGTGCGCCACAGCCAGGGGAGTGACGTCCCCAGAGTAAAGAGGCAAGAAGGGAGGCGGGAACCCAGGGGGGGGGGGGGGGGGGTTTGGCTGGAAGGAGTGGGGGGGGGGGGCATTTTACCTTCATGCTTGTGGTTTGGAGGAGTGAAACTTTAAGACGGCAACATTGCTCCATAAGCTCTCCTCTCAGGGTCGCACAGCAAAACAGAGAAAAAGATGGGCAGGAATCTTTTCTTTTTTTTAATTGTTTTTGGTAGAAATGATTCATAATGCATACTCAGATCCCAGCTGTCCAGATGCTTATTGACCACAGATAAATGGTTAGGCAACTTTCACTGACAAACAGTGAGGCAGACACTGTTTACCTAGTGCAGTGTACAGGAGCGCTGCTAAAAGCATGGGTACTGATTGGTCAATGAAGGGTGGATAGTGCTGGGGTGGTGCGTCGGGGGGATAAGTCCTCCTAATGGAAGACAGGTATTGCTCAATGTACCCTGAGCTATTGGACCCGTAAACATAATAAAATCAATTACACAGCACTCTGTGCTATGCCACCAAATAGCCTGGCATCTCCACAGCAACTTCAGCTACAAGCTTGAGCGCTTAGAAGGAAAAAAAAAAAAGAAACAGTCCATTTTTTTTCCCACCATCAAACACAACTGCAGAATCATACGTAAGGTTGAGTTTACAGTGGAGAGTACTTTTCCTAAGACCAGCTCAAACCAGCTCAAGACCTCAGTGGGAAGGTGGCAGCTGGCCCCAGGAAACACCGTCCACCGCAGACCCAGAGACTCAATGGCATGACAACAGCCAACTTTTTCTCAGTTTGTCTATCCAGCCAAGCAGCCAAATATCATGGACGATTGCCCACCAAGCCTTGGCTGCTGGGGCTCATTATCTGACCTGCATGCTGATGGGAAAGCAAATGCTTTCCTTAGTGGAGGGCTGACAGCAGACACTGTAAGATCCATCCAGCTAAGTTAAGTCAAGGATCAAACAGCATTTTGAGATTGTGTGTTCACAGTTAAATTATCTCCAATGCAAGTTGCAGCTATTTTCAACCATTATTAATTGTTTGGTATTGTTGTCTAAATAACATACCTGACAGAATGTCACTCGGTTATAATAGGAGGAGTAAAGTACCCGGTCTTTTCGTGAGCATTCTTCTCATGCAGCCTTTACTGTAACCATGGAAAAGATGGATAGGAGTCAACTGGCTTTCAGTATTTCATTGTTG
Source organism: Odontesthes bonariensis (assembly GCF_027942865.1). Lineage (NCBI taxonomy): Eukaryota > Metazoa > Chordata > Actinopteri > Atheriniformes > Atherinopsidae > Odontesthes > Odontesthes bonariensis. The sequence continues at coordinate 11,583,491 of NC_134518.1, read as the reverse complement.
ACATGCGCTAATAGTGTGAAGCCAATTGAATGCATTTGGTCTCCGATGGCTGAGTGACCTAGCTTCAAAAACATGGACAACAGATTGAGTGGTGTTTGCCATGCAGACAGTGGGACTGCTCGCTCCAGTTAACACTGTTGTCACCAGGAAATGTTAGAGTGAACAATTACTGATAAGGCAGATAACGGTGAGAGTGGCATCCAGATTTAGAACATGAGCAGTCTTTGCACCTGGAAGATGCTGAGGTTTCATTTTGATCAAAATACAAGAGTTTTAATGCTGCAAAATTAGGTGACAACATGACATAAAAGTAAAGCAAATTGCCAACATCAAGTGTACTTATTTTCAGATTAGAGGAAAGAATTTTTCCTAAATACCCTTTCGTGGGACAATTTTGCAAATCAAATAGTAACTCGTCTGTAAGTGTAAGAGCAACATTTCAAATATTTGTAAAGAAACAAAAATACAGTATACTCTCAAAGTAAGTAGTTAGCTTTGGAGGTTTCATTGTGATGACCATTAGGTCCAAACTTGACCCATAAATTGCTGTTGACCATAAAAAAGTATTGAACTTGAACGAGAATTCAACTTCAAGCAGGAGGCAGTGAGTTTCATTCCTAGCAACAGTACATTCTGAATTTTCAAAGAGATTTCTACAGAGCCGTTTGTTTATATATGATTTATAAGCCGATTTATTGACATTTTATTCCTGAAAATGTATGTATTCTGGTGGTTGTTGTTTTTCTTTTATTGATGATGAAAAGATAAATCCAAATAATTCCCTCTGTGAAAACCTTTAATCTTATGTACACTGATCAGCCATAACATTATGACTACTGACAGATGCAGTGAAAATGTATCTTGCTTAAATGGCACCTATTGGTGGTGGGATATATTATACAGTAAGTTAACATTCTTTTAGTTGATGCATTGGAAACAAAAAAAAAAAATTCAAGCCAAAGGATTTGAATGACTTTGACAAGGGCCAAAGTGTAATGGCTGGACTTTGTGTCATAGCACTTCTAAAACTGCAGCTTTCGTGGAATGCTCCTAGTCTGCAGTCGTCAGGATCCACCAAGAAACTGGTGACAGGGTCCTAGGCACAGTGATGCATGTGGGGAGTGAAGGCTGGCCTGAGTTATCTGGTCCAATAGAATAGCTACTGTTGCTCAGTTTGCTGAAAAAGTATGAGCTGGTTCCAAACAAAAGGCGTCAGCGCACAGAGTGCATCACAATCTGTGACATGTGGGTTTGCATGGCTGCACTCTGTTCAGGGTGTCCATGTTGGCCCCTTATCCTCTGCTGAAAGCGCCAACGGTGGACAAGGGAACATCAGAACTGGACAACAGAGCAATGGAAGAAGGTATCCTGGTCTGATGATGTGTTCTTTTACAACAGGTGGATAATAAGGTGCTAATAATCTTGTGTGTCAGTTACCTTGGGGAAGGTGCAAGGCTTTCTACACTGCTCTGCTGGGAAATCTTGTGTCCTGCCTTTCGTGTGGATCTTATTTTGAAACCTTACTAAACTTTCTTGAAAACCAAATACATCATGGAATTAATTATTCAGCCATGGTTTGAAGAAGACAACAAGTTTGAGGTCTTGACTTGGCCTCCAAATCCTCCACGTCTCAATCCAAACAAGCACCTGCGGGATGTGCTGGACGACCCAGTGTGATCCATGGAGGACCCCACATCACAGATTTCACGACTTAAAGGATCTTATTCTGATTTTGCTGACAGAACCACAGTAGACACGACTACTGAGTAGGACTTGAGAGGTCCATACCTCAACGTGTCAAGGTTGTTTTGGCTCCAACACGGGGATCAATTCAATTCAGGCGGTCAGAATTTTATGCCTGATTGGTGTATCAAGAAATTTAAATTTTTAACATCCCTCTGCAAAATGATGCAAGTAAGCTTATTTATCTGTATAATACTCACATTTAATTATACTTAATTTGCATATTTATGTATACAATTTCATAAAACTTATTCTACCAAACATAATTATAAGTATGTAATCAATAGAAGTTTATTCAAATATCAGTTGGGAAAAAAGTCCCCTTTATGAACAAAACTATCGGTTAAATCCAATTTTTTTTAAAAGTTAAATAAGCAAAATGGAATTTGAATAGTCCTGTATAGAAACAATTTCCATGCGAAGATGCTATCAGACCTACACCAACTTGAACACCATCATCTATTTTCATGATCAGTGTCAAGTTGGGTGTGGGGAAGGTAGGACACAGATGCGGACTTCAAAAGTAAACTGGGTTTACTTACCAGAAAAACAAAGTACAAACAAAAGGCGCGGCTGAGCCGGATTCAAAAGACTAACTGTGCAAAACAAACAAAAGGACTTGACTTGGAATGGCAATAAATACTTAACTTTAAGGAGACGAGGAACATGGGAAAAACAGGTAACATCGGTGGCAAGGCTTGGTTAGACAAACAGGGCATGAATAACAAACAAAGAACCGACGACAAGACAGGGGAAACTGCAAACTAAATAGGGACTGAGTGATAGGTGACTGGGTTCAGCTGGTGGGGAACGAACAGGTGCAGTGAATGAACTAATTAGCTGAGTGAGGTAAGTGAGGGGAAAAACAATGGCAAAACCTAACACATGACATGACTAAAACCAAAATGTAACCTAAAACATAAGTCCCATGGCATGACAATCAGCCCATGGGGAAAATGAAAATTATAGGTTGGAAGTTGTTTAGGGAGGCCTGCATTACTTCTGGTTGAATTGCTTAATTCTATGTACAGCCCCAAAATCTCTTCATATTATATTTAAAAAAACAGTCTGGGCCCCAGAGCATGAAGATATAACCCTTACTTATTTTGACCTAATACTCTTTTTATTAAGTAGAATCATGTAGCTTTTTTTTATGTAGACCACGACTGTCGACAATCACTCCAGGCTCTGCTATCGTGATTTCCTGTCCATATCTAGGTCAGTGTACGGGCCTGTGTTAGATAAATATCATGAGGTTATACTATGAGAAAAGAAGTACTGTGTGCAAGAATGTTTTACGGTTTTGGAAGATTAAGGGGCACTGCTGGGGGAGGCCTCCTCCTATCTTGTTAGTTTAACCTTGGATGCTGAAGAAGGCCTCCTATCTTTGCTCGTTCTATCTTCTGTATGAACCTTGATTTGCTGAACAAAGAAATCTCGTTATGCTATTAACTACACTGAACTCATCTAACAAAGATCGTGATAGGAGGGCACTACAGGAATATCTCATAACCATGTGTGGCTAATGATTTTGTAGTAGAAAGCAGAAATAGCAGAAATATCATTTTAGAACTCAAACAATGCTGTGTCAGCTTTGTGATATGCTGCGCAGACTTGTCTCCTTGCTGCAAGATTAAACCTTTGAGTTAACTGACTCCAGCAACTCTGAGTCTCATTGGGAAAATTTTCTTAACAACTTGGTCCTTTGAGCCAGCTGGAGTCCGGGACTCCTAATGAAAGACCTCCAAACTGAATAGCTGCTAGGCCAGCTTCCACTGGAAGGGGGAACGGTGACGAGATCGTATTTTTAAATCAGTGGCCAGACTCGCTGGATTTGTGGTAAGAAAAAACTTTGAGTGACTATTTTTGAGAAAAATAGTGTGATATTTAACTAAGACTTATAAAACCAGTGAAGGTAAATAAAACTGTATTTAACTAAGACTTGTAAAACTAGTGAAGTTAAATAAAACTGTATTTAACTAAGACCTGCTCATCCAGTGAAGGTAAATAAAACTGTATTTAACTAAGACTTGTAAAAGTAGTGAAGTTAAATAAAACTGTATTTAACTAAGACTTGTAAAACTAGTAAAGTTAAATAAAACTGTATTTAACTAAGACCTGCTCATCCAGTGAAGGTAAATAAAACTGTATTTAACTAAGACCTGCTCATCCAGTGAAGGTAAATAAAACTGTATTTAACTAAGACTTGTAAAACTAGTGAAGGTAAATAAAACTGTATTTAACTAAGACCTGCTCATCCACTGAAGGTAAATAAAACTGTATTTAACTATCCAGTGAAGTTCAGTATTAATGTGTAACACTTGACTAAGACCTGTAAAAAGCCGGTGCAGTTAAATACAAGCGTGTGAGTAACTTTTAGCCAAGACCTGTAACAAAACAGTGTCAAAAAATTGAGTTGAAATGTTAATGAGTCTGTGAGAAGTGTGCACGTTAAAAACAGAGATGAGAAATTGCGATGAATAATTGTTTGCTTGCTTGTATGTATATGAATGTTGTATAAACTGTGTTGGGTGGTAGTGTCTCAGTGAAACAACAGATGGAGGAAACCTCCCTGTGATAACAAACCGTCTGGCTGTGAAAAAACTAACGGTGACAACAAAAGCAGTGTTTCACTGATCGGACCAGTTGCTCGGGTGTACTCCATATAATCTGGTTGGCCACTGACGGGATAGAATATGGGAAATACTTGTTTTAAAGCAAACAGGGATTTAAGTGGGAATGTTAAATACATGTTTCAACTGGACCCAGATAACATAAAATACTTAGACAGATGGGAAAAGAAGTTTGGTTTTGAAGGAAATCTCAGTGTGGAAGAATGCACAAAATTAGTGAAAGCAGTGAAAGAATGCCTTTCTGAAAGGCTGTTTACCACAGATAAGCAGCTTTGTGACCAAGCACATAGTAGGTCACCGTACTGCCAGGTTAACTAGTTTAATGGACTACAGACAGTAGCAGAGGCGGTAGAGGAAGAAAAAGAGGCGGATCAGGAAGAGACGATGCATGTTTTCTGTGTGGAAAGACGGGACATTGGGCAAAGGAATGCAGGCAGAGGAAAGACAGCCAATCTCAAGGAGAAGGGGCAGGACAGTTATGACTAAGGGAGAGAAAAACAGAAACCAAGCATGTAACCAGGATAGAAAAAGAAGAGCCAAAGGAAGTGTTGAACTTAGATCGAATTGAGATTATGTTGCAGATTGAGGTCAAACCAGAGATTACATTGAACGTGTATGGAGCGGAAGTAACTTTTCTGTGGGACACAGGTGCATCATGTGCTGTAATACATCCTGACAACATTCCAGGAGTTGAGCGATCTAGTGAAGAATATTTTTCTTGTAAAATCAGCAATCTTACAAGCACCAAAACCGAGAACTAAGCAACAGATGATGTCTTTTCTGGGAACAATCAGCTATTGCAGGAGTTGGATCTCCAACTACGCCCTCCTTACAGCCCCCTTGTCTGCATCGATCTATGACACCCCTTTGGCTGCTACAGATCCCTTAGTGTGGACACTAGAAGCTGGTGGGGCATTTGGAAGGATATAAAAACTCAGTTCAGCTGTTCTAGGGGTTACCAGATTATTCAAAACCTTTTGTCCAAACAGTAGATTGTAAAGAGGGATATATGACATCAGTTTCAACTCAAGCACATGGGGGAAAGTCCAGACCAATAGCCTACTACTCCTCCAGATTAGATGCAGTAGCCAGAGCCCTGCCACCTTGTGTTCAAGCAGTAGTAGCAGCATCTATGGCATCCGCAACTTTAGTGGTATTTCCCCCCATTAATACTCAAGGTACTTCATGCAGTTTCTGTGATATTGTTGGAGAACAAAATAGAGAACTTATCCGTTTCCCTCCAGACATCTCTCCTGCATGACAGTTCTCCTTTCTCAGCCACACCTCGTTATTGAAAGATGTACAACACTGAATCCATCCACACTGCTGCTTACTCCACGAGATAGAGAGCCTCATGATTGCATGTCAGAAATAATTATCAGTGTTTTACCCAGGCCGGACTTGACTGACACACCTTGTGAAAACGCAGAAATAACCATGTTTGTAGACGGGTCAAGCAGGAAAAACCCTGATGGCACCAATTCTACAGAATTTGCTTTAGTTGCAGAAACTGAAGTTCTCTTAAAACGACGGCTACCAAAAAATGACTCTGCTCAAGCAGCTGAATTGGTAGCTCGAACCGAAGCTTGTAAATTAGGGAACAAAAAGGTTGTTAACATTTACACTGACAGTCAATATGCTTTCTCAACTTTACAGGTGTTTGCACAACAGTGGAAAAAAACAGAGGTATGGTGACATCCACAGGCAAATCAATAAACCATAAAGACCTGATTTTAGCATTATTAGATGCTATTCAACTGTCAGCTCAGGTAGCAATTTGTAGATTGGCTGCACATACTAAAAACACTGATCCTGTCTCAAAAGGAAATAGAATAGCAGATGATAAAGCAAAAAAAGCTGCTCAGTTACCAGCAGAAAACCTACTTTCCACTCACATAGAAATAGACCATCAAGTGTTACGTGATATGCAAAAAGCAGCTCCACAAACAGAATGACAGATGCGGCAGAATAAAGGGGCCACTTACATCGCACAGTTAGACTTGTATGAATGACCTGAAGGAAAACACATATTGCCAAAAAAGCTTGTTTAAATATGCTGCAGTATTGAGCCATCGACTATGGCATGTCTCAACAGGAGGGATGGTAGCAACAAAACAACATTTTTACAACATATGGCTTTACTAATTACTGTGCCAAATGTCAAATATGTGCAGAACACAATCCACAGGGATATCTAAGACCAAAATGAGGACAATTCCCTAAACCAGAGTACCCTTTTCAACACATAATATGGATTACAGGCAAAGGCCGTGGCATCCATTTAGATTACCAGGGTTTTGTGGGTTCAAAAGAACCAGCTGTGTATTGTTAATCATTACTCTTATTATAGTATTCCCAATTTTATGGTATGAAGCGTGGATTAACATAAAGAAAGATGATGCAGGACAGAGAACCACCCCTGCTTCCTCAACACAGGCTGACCACAGAGATAGTAGGTCACTTAGGTCCAGTAAACAACCAGTGAACCTACATTTTGTTGCAGGAAGAGATGGTGTGGTCAAGGTTGAGAGTTGTCACATATGGAGGTAACCAGAAAGGCCATGTATGGCCTGAGAAGTATTATGTGAAACTATACTGATCCGAATGAATGGCTGAAATAGATGTACAGTATGCTATTTAGAAATGTTTGTGTTGGGGGTCACACTTCAATTCAATTCAGTTTTATTTATATAGCGCCAAATAAAACAAATGTCATATCAAGGCACTTAAATAGTATAGTCCAATTCAAGCCAATTGGAGTTCAATTCATTGTAATCATAATTATTTTCAAAATAATCCAATTCATTCATATAGTGCCAATTCAAAAACAATATCCTAGCTAAGGAAACCAACAGATTGCAACGAAAATTGTCTTCAGTCCAATCTCCTGTCCTGAGCGTGCCTGAGGCGACTGTGGAGAGGAACGACTCCCTTTTAACAGGAAGAAACCTCTGGCAGAACCAGACTCAGGAAGGGTGGCCATCCGCCTCGACCAGCTGGGCTTTGAGAAGAGACAAAAGAGGGGACAACAAACACCGTAACACCATTCAAAGGATACCTGTTGGAACAGGGAAACACGAGTTAATGACCACAATAATGTCACATATACATAATATCATTTGAGAAATTAAACTGGGAGAAAAAGAGAGTAAAGTGAGGAAAGGTGTGACAGATGAGGCCCCCCAGCAGTCTAGGTCTAGCAGCTTAACTGTGGGATGTTTCAGGATTACCTGAGCCATCCCTAACTATAAGCTTTATCAAAAAGGAAAGTTTTAAGCCTAGTCTTAAAAGTGGAAAGGGTGTCTGCTTCCTGGACATTTACTGGCAGCTTATTCCACAATAGAGGGGCCTGATAACTGAAGGCTCTGCCTCCCATTCTACTTTTAGAAACTCTGGGAACCTCAAGTAAACCTGCAGTTTGGGAGCGAAGTGCTCTGTTAGGAAAATATCTTATAATGAGATCGTTAAGATATGATGCTCAGTCATTAAGAGCTTTATATGTGAGGAGAAGAATCTTAAATTCTATTCTGAATTTAACAGGGAGCCAATGAATAGAAGCTAAAACTGGAGAAATATGATCTCTCCTGTTAGTTCTCATCAGAACTCTGGCTGCAGCATTTTGGATCAGCTGAAGGCTTTTCAGAGAATATGTGAGACAGCCCAATAATAAAGAATTACAGTAGTCCAATCTTGAAGTAACAAATGCATGGAGCAGTTTTTCTGCATCACTCTGAGACAAGGTGTTCCTGATTTGAGCACTTGAGCTGAAAAGAAAAAAAACAGAAAGAAAAATTACCTAATTCGCTCTAATTTGAATCAAATATAACGACCATGCCTCAAACGTTTTGGATGCACGTTGTGGTGCAGCGAATTTAAAATCAGCACACCCTAATCCAAATCAAATGGAAAGTCTGATACATCTGGCAATGACAAATTATTCCTGTAAATATGATCTGTGATCTTCAAGTATCTTGTGGCCTAAAACTGACTCTTTAGGCAAAACTGGAAGGTGGGTTCCCAAGGGATTTCACAGGTTTACTGCCCTGAATAAATATTTGGTTTCAAATATGTCGGCCTTTGTGTCTTTTTGGCAGTTACCTTCACTAGGCGTGTACCAGTGATAAAACTGTTCATAAACGAGTGAGTTACAAATCACTTCTGCTTAGTTTAACTGACCACTTTTTGTTGTTGGCTACTGCCTTGCATCTAATGGCTGCTTCACTTGGTAATGTGCAAAGTGTTGAAGCTGACCAAGATAAAATTCACAAAAACACATTTCGAAAATCTGGTATTGCTTGCAAAAACCTGCAAAGCTGTCTGAAGAAATTGATCAACAAAAGCAGTTCAGCACAAGTGTGCAGATTGAATGGGTATGTATCAGGATTAAGCCACATGGGACCCATCTGTGTTTGCACAAGGGGACCTCTCAGAATAGCTCAATGCTCTATTTAACATTGTGACAATCACCTGAGCAAACTCTGTATAATTTATACTCGAAGGCAAAGGGTTCAGTACTTTATCCTGTACATTTAGCATTTTTATAACATGTCTGCTGGCCTTCTGTGCAACATTTTTTTGTTTTGAAAAAAGGATTCCACTTCAAGAAGTTGTAAAAAAGAAAGTACAAAGACTCGTTTTAGACCTAGAAGTTGGATGACCTGCTGAAAAGCTTTATTTGTGTGTGTGTGTGTCTGTGTTACTTGTTTGGACATGTTCTACTTACTTCTTCTCTTTTGATAAGGTTTGCTGATGTTATCATTCATATTCGAACATTCCAATAACCCTATGTAATAGACTGATTTCTTTGCAACAGTCTGACATGTCGTTGCTGATAGACCATGCAACTTTAATTTACGATAGCTCGGATATGTTAAGTGTCACCTGTAAGTCACACGAAAACCTGGATTCACATGACATCCCCAGTGGAAATGTTTTTTTATTCCCAACAATAGTTTGTCACCATGGAAGTGGGGGGGGGGGGGGTGTTCAGGTTCGGGAGCATGTGGCAGAGTCATGTGAAGCTGTTATTCCCAGATGTACCCCGGCAGGCACGGAGTTGCATGTCATAAATCAGACTTTATGTGCAGGATGTTATATAGATCTATTTCACAGCAGATATTTTGCACAGCAGGAGAAGCACAGGTGGAATTAATAATGATGGCTCACTTCCATTAAGTGCCTCAGTAAAACATGACAGTGAATGAACACAGACGACAGCAGTACCCCCCTATGTGTAAAAACTGAGCATTTCTTTCTGTGACATGACGTGAACAATACTGCTGTGTCAGCTGTGTGTGACAACTGCTTGTTTTGATTCGTCTTGAACAGATTTGTCTTGTTCATCTTTGAGACAGATTTCAGGCTGCAACCTGTGGTTGGATCACCCAACTCCACCCACATCAAACTACTAAATTAACCTGGTAAACAATATGTGGGTGGAGCTGGACGGTTCAAGTCAGCCATCTTGTTATGTACGAAGCCATGTCCATGTCCACGTCCAAGACTTTATTGCTCCAGTAAACATAGAACAGGGAAAGGAGAAAGAAGTTTGACGCTGGCACAGCTCACCATGCCAGGCAATCATTGTGTTATCAATGTTTCTGTAAATATAAGGCTCTCAGAGAATATAGATGTATTGTACAGTGTTTGTATGTGATGGTTTGCTGCTCATGTTGATCATATGTAATCACTGAATAATGTAGCTGAGCAGCCTATGCACGCTATCTGCAGTCTCACCACATAATGGCCCTCATTTATCAAACTTGCGTAAGACGAAAAACGTGCGTAGGTCGTGTGTACGTTCTTTTCTGCGCAAAGGTTGGCATTTATCAAATCCATCGTGAGCGCAGGAAAGATGAAATCGCCACGACAGGTCTGAGGGCGTGTACGCACTTTTCCATTTTGACTTGCGGTGACTGCAATAGCATACATAAACAGCAGCGTCACTAGTGCGTGCCTTATGAGTCGCAACAAATCCCTAGGTTAAAATGACAGACTTATCACTTCAAAGAAGGCCCATGTTTTATTTGACTTCAACATAAATATAAACATAAACGCAAATTAAATAAATTAAACAAGTACAACTCCGTAATTGGAAGAGTGATGGCTCATTATTCAACCGCGCACCCTCACACCGAACAGGAGAGGCGCTTTAACACTGCGCACTGTGGAGAGGTTAGGGCACCTAAAGGGCAGGTGGATCTGTCTCTCGGCTGCGGGGGGAACCCTTCTATATACGCCCGAAAAGGTATGCAATATTATTATTGCATGCGGGGTTCTCCATACATTGCCCAAAAAAATGGAGTGCCATTTCCAGATGTACATCCAGAGGACCCCGTACCCAGAGATCCCACCAGCCAGCACATTCTGTTATTCAAGGAAAAAAGACGTAGCTCCGATCAGGCCAGCCACCCTCTCCTCCAAGGCACTCAAATCCAAACCTGGATCGGAGCATCCCCCCCCCCCCCCCCCCCCCGTTTGTGACATGCTGCGTCCGAGAGCTGCGACCTTTTTTGTGGCCAATTTCATATCGGACCACTTCTTCCTGATCTTATTGGAGAAAAAGTAAAACATCGTTAAATTTTAGATTTCATTTAATCTGGAGTTTATCACATTTTATTGACCATCACAGTAGGGGAAAATACATAACTCGTCCGGTCTGCGATTTACATCGCCAACGCTGTTGACAGCCGTCCCAGCTGTCAACAGCGTTGACAGCGTTTCTTTGCCGCCTTTCGTCTATCCATGTCGCAAATCTAGAGGTGCGGCCCTTTTGTAGAAGGCGTGGTTAGGATCATTACGATGGATTTCACCCGCCGGATTTATCAACAGCCGCTCTGTCTTACGACGGGATTAGTGTGGTACGCATGTTCTGTAAATCTCACTTGAGCCTCTGCGTACGACGAGTTCTCCGCTCATATCAACGATGCTTTCTACGACGGCTTGATAAATGAGGGCCAATGTGTTTATCTTACAGGCTCACTATGCAGAGTCAGATATGTAGGTTTAATCCACTTCGAAGTTTAGAGAGACAAAAAATGTATAACTTCAATATTATTGTGCATCATCAAAGATTGCTGTGTGAGCTCAAACAATACTGTACTACAATCTTCTTTGTGGATTTTTTTAACTTAACAAAGACATGTTACATAGCCAGCAACACTTTTGTTTTTTGTCCATACAGTATAGTTTTATCATTGCTGTTAACCTTACAAATTTGACAAATGTAACCTTACCTTACAGAGAAAAAGGAGGAGGAAGATTAAACCATTTATTCCCTTGATCATTATGAGAAATGTGAGATCACTGGCAGAAAGAAATCCTTGCACTTGAATCAATAACAATGACATACCTGTGACAATTATTTACATTGCAGCAATACAGTTTCCCTTTGGGGATTAATAAATTATATAATATTGGATTGAACTGAGTAAAACTGAAAGCACAAATTTTATTTCTGCTAAATGACAGTGAGACATGTGTGCCCAGAGCGTACCCGGACTCTCCTTCAAACGAGTGTGTGGACAATTTGATAGATATAAATCACTGACTTAGAAATGTATTAACTGATTGCAGGATAGTCATTGAGTTATTTTTCTATCAATACAAGAACTTGTATTTTTTTCCGTTTTTAACAGATCGGCGAAATGAGGTTTTCACAGAGATGTAGTATCAGCACATTTAATCTGTCACCTCAATTGTTTTAAATATGTAAATATTGCTTTTATAAATTTTACATTAGTTACATTGTTGGTCTTCCATTAATAGCAATACAGATATGTGAAATTTTACGAAATAAATTATCTTCAACCAAGCTCGGCTGTTTAAACTCCCATTTTGAAACTGTTATATGCAAGTAAGATTTTCCTTGTAGGCGGAAAAGTATGGAAGTTTTTCTGTGCCATCAGAGTTTGAATACAAATTTCTAATGTTGAATTTTTACAGCATCAAAATCAGACTTTGAATTTGAAAAACCAACAGTGTAAAAAAAAAAACAATTTCTAAAAACAAAAATCAGTGGAAAAAATTCAACTTCAAAAAATTCAGTGGAAAAAGAACCAGACTCAACATCGGGTAAACAGGGAGAAGCAATGGATCCCTGTCTCAATTCATCCAACGGCACCCAATCAAGTTACGCTCCATTGGACAGATCAGCCATGTCCACCCACGCGGGTGATGGTGCTTCGGTGAGTGAGTTTACTTTATTTGCCATTTGTGTTTGTAAAATTGAGTAATAGATATTACTAATATATATTGAGCTGATCTGTCCACACAGAAACATCGGTAAGGCGTAACCTGAAGTGGGCGTGGCCAGGAGTGCGTATAATTTGATATTCAGCAGGTTGGCTGCAGATGTTTAAACTATGTAGAAATGAAAGCATGTAGTGGTCGGGCTTTAGGACCTTGTGGAGCAGTTCAAATGAAGAGAGCCCTGACAATATTATGGCTGGTTTCACCTGGGAGCTACTGACGAACAATGTTAACCATTTAAGTTAAAACAGTAGCATATTGTAATACTATTATACACATGCTGTACTGTCGATAATCGTATCAGTGACACCTTCAGCAGTCGTAGGAAGCTCAGCTGCTAATGGAGCACATTCGACTACCAAAGGTAACCGAGCATTTGACGGCAATGATAAGCTACATTTCCGCACTGAGCCTCCACTTAAACGAGCAGAAAAATGTCACGTCCACGAACAATAACATAGTTGTTTTTTAGCGACATTATTAAACATACATGTTCATTTAAAAGGCGTGTGCCGTGTCGGTCACGTAGGCAATGTAAGGTTCCTGCTGGGTGTGTTTGACTATCCGAGCAGCAGCTGACACATGTGCACAGCTGTGGTTGCTGATGTGCTGCTGAGGATGAGGCCGGCTGATGCCATTCTCCCTCCCCCCCCTCCAGGTGGAAAATGTCAGGCTGCTTGACAGAGTCTCTCCCAGAAGGAGCAGAGTGGGCACTCTGTACCTGACCGCCACACACAGCATCTTTGTAGAGAATGAGGGAGGAGAACGCAATGAAACATGGGTAAGCGTGACCAGAAGTCAGTTCATCTGGACAAATAAGAAACATCAATATGAGATTATATATATATTTCTATACCCCCCATGAAATTTTAAGATTTTTTTTTCAAGAAATGACCAATTGCTGTTAAACAGATCAATATTTTTTTTTTAAATACAGCTTTTCCAAACATCCTGGTTGTATTTTGGATGCTTACATTAATTTACTTTGGACAAAGAAACAAAATTATTTCACAAAAACTACCAGGGTCAATATTATTAGCCCCCTCAAGAGCTGACCTTTTTATTGAGCCAAAGCAAAGCACAAACCACTGTAGTGCAATCATGTGCTTTACCTTTGTAATGCTCACAGCTTGTAATCAATCAATCAATTAAGTTAAAACTAAGGGTTGTCCTACACTTTCCACACAGTATAAAAGCCTCATTAAGGGTTTGAGCCGTCACTTGAGAACGAATCATGCCAAAAAACTAAATAATTCAGTTCAGACTTGAGAAAAACTAGTGAGAGATGTGTCTAAAGACCCTAGAACAACTACCAAAACACTAGTTCATGACTTAGACAAGTCAGGAATTGCAGTGTCAAACAAGACAGTCACTAGAGTCCAGTACAGAAATGGACTGCGAGGATGCAGGCCAAGAAAAACTCCACTTCTACAGAAGAGACACCTTCAAGCCAGACTGAAGTATGCTAAGGATAGTGTTCTTTGGTCAGATGAGACCAAACTAGAGCTCTTTGGCCATAGAGACCTTGCTTATGTTTGGAGAAAGAAGAGAGAGGCGTATAACCCAAAGAGCACCGTCTCCACAGTTAAACACGATGGTGGGAGTATCAGGCTGTAGGGATGCTTCAGTGCGTCTGGAACTGGGAATCTCGTCAAAGTTGAAGGAATCAAGAAGAAAGAAGGATATGTGAGGGTTTTTAAAGAAAACCTCAAGCAGTCGGCAGCAAAACTGGGTCTGGGTCGTGGCTCTGTCTTCCGACATGACAACAACCCAAAACATACATCTACGTCTACATCTACATCTATACGCTCCTGGTGAAGAGCTACCTCCAGAAAACCAAAGTAAACGTTTATTGACTGGCCTGCACAAAGCCCTGACTTGAATCCCGTTGAAAATGTGTGGGGGGCACTGGAGACCAGGGTCCATGCTAGAATACCATCAAATCTGGAGGAGCTTGAAAGAGTTGCCAAAGAAGAATGGGTTGGGATTCCTCAGGAGATGTGCCAGAGACTTGTTTCAAACTACAACAAACGACTGCATGCTGTTATCCAGCAAAAAGGATACAGATTGACTATTAGCATCGGGGGGGCTAATAATTTTGACCCTGTTAGTTTTTGTTTTTTGTGAAATAATTTAGTTTCTGTGTGCAAAGTAAAATAATGTAAGGATCCAAAATAAAACTAGGATGTTTGGAAAAGCTGTGTTAAAAATTCATTGATCTGCTTTACAGCACTTTTGAAAAAAACTTAAAATTTCATAGGGGGTCTAATAATTTTGACCTCAACTGTATATACATCTTCCTCAGGTGCTTCACAGTCTGGTGTGCAGTGTGGAGAAACAGGCTGCCACCGCCTCAGGATGCCCTCTGCACATTCGCTGTAAGAACTTCCAGCTTCTTAATTTCAACATTCCTCGAGAGTCGGAATGCCAAGATGTTCACCTGTCTCTGCAACGTCTCTCCCAGCCAGGTGAGTTGTGGCATGATGTCCACAAAGGCTTGATTTGGTGACACCGTTGCAAAAAAAGAGCCGTAGTTTTCGTCTTATGAGACAGCCTCAACATTCGGAATGATCCCAATTTAGTATCCTCTGCTTCTGCATCGCTTTGAAACGAAAGGAAGGTTTCTCATGTCAAAATTAAGCCGTCAACCAATGCTGTGCCCTCCAGAGAGATATGAGGAGCTGTACTGCTTTTCCTATAAGCCTAACATTGATGAGGAGGAGAGACGACAGGAATGGGCCTTCATGGACCTCAGAGCGGATTATAGCAGGGTGGGACTTCCAAACTCTCTGTGGAAACTCTCCTCTGTCAACCAACAGTACAAGGTCAGTAAGCTGACTTCAGTTGAGCAATTTCATCCTAATATGGCCATTGGAGTTTCTTAAAGTCTCGTTGTGCCATTTTCTTAAAAGGTGAGCGACACTTACCCCGCTGACTTGTTTGTACCCGAGTCTGCCACACCTCCAGTCATTGTTGGCAGCTCCAAGTTCCGAAGCAGAGGCAGATTTCCTGCCCTGTCATACTACTCCAAAGAAAATCATGTAAGTCAACTGCATGTCTTCTCTCTGGTTCATTTTCATCAGTTTAATTGACCAGACACAGCTGTGGGATCTCTCAGACTCTTGCCAGCAAAAGGGATTGTGACAACAATCACAGAATTAATCTCTCCGACTCCTTCCCAGCGCAAGAACAGCATGACATTTTTTCCCTTTATATCCCAAATAATGTAGATAAGACCTCATGTATTGATTTATAAACCTTTTTATTGCTTAGCTTGGCTTGTTTTCGTAGCAGGGATGACTGATGAGACTGCATGGTTTTTGGCGACCTCCGTCATCAAGTAGCAATTTAACAAAAAAAATGCCATGCTTTAAAAAGGCTGCAGATGACATGCTGGCACCAAAATGGAAACTCCGAGTACTCAAAGTACAGCAAAGGTGAATATATCTTTCATTTATTGGACCAAGTCAGAGAGCGGGTGTTAACTGAAACAAACCCAAGTAAACTTTTTCAGATTCGGAATGCCGGGCTGTATCTGTCTGCATGTCAGCATTGCCAGAGGAGCTGAAAAATGAAACTATTAATGCACTACTTATACAGCCTAGCTCTAAAAGAAGTTGTAAGTAAGTGCTCTCGACTCCAGACTGGGGTTATTAATGGAAATCACTGTTGCCTTGACACTTCACATAAAAAACACATATTTTAAAAGAAAAAAAAAACCTTTGTTTAACTGAAAGATCGAACGTGGCTAACAAAAATGAAATTAAACTTGTTAATAGCAGACTGTTTTGTCCGCAGAGCCGAAGGGAAAAATTGCTCAGCTTAGATGGCATTCCGCACGTCCCATCCAGTGCACAATCCTGACAGCCAATCACGTAGGTGGAGGTATAATGCAATGGGCCAAAAGGTGCTCGGAAGGCTACATCTATCAAATCAAATCAAATCAAATCAAATTTATTTGTATAGCACATTTCATGTACAAAACAATTCAAAGTGCTTTACATAAAATAAAAGCATTGCAGCAGGGAGTGGAAGAAGCATTAAAAATACATATCCAATGTTGTTTTAATAATGACATAAGGAGTGACAGAGCTCATTGAGTTGCTTGGTCTGAAACAGTTACACAGAACGAAAAGTGCAATGGCGTGCATGTGTAACGGAGCAGCTTTTACAGGAAAATACGATCGGATCAGACGGAAACAAATGTGATTACTGTAGTTTTAATCATTCTAGGCACTTTCCCAGTATAAGCTTCACATTTGAAATGAGAATCCAGTACCATTTGATCAGATGAAACTGTAAAGCCATCACACACCTTCCATCTGACCCTAAAACAAAGACCGAAAACGATTCTTGAGCCACTGTGAGACTCCAAACATTTTTCCTGCTGAGTAACTCTGCTGCCTCTTGTGGGGTCTTTGTTAATAAACTCATGATAGCACCAACCTTGTACATTTGGAATTTAATGTCTTGACAAATGTCTTTTTAGATGAGCAAAAGAGCAGCGGTCCTAAGATGGAACCTTGTGGTATGCCCATTCTGCAGTTTTGAAAGGTTGATGTCATACCTTTAACTTAAGCTCATTGTTCCCAACATTCAAATTCTAACGTAAACCTTTTAAGAACATATTGCAAAACATTTTGCTGAAAGTTTTTCATCATTCACAATATTCAAGGCCTTTCTCAGTTCGAAGAAAACTGCTCCCATGACCTTACCGTCATCTAATGACCTTTTGAGATTTTCAGCGAGATAACAAAGAGCCATTTCAGCTGGGTATCTTGGGCAAAATCCAAACTGTTTTGGGTGTAGAAGCTGATTACTTTGAAACTGCTACTACATTAGTCATTTTTGAGAACTGGTTAACTGATGCAACAATTCATCCAAAGTCATGATTAAAAAGACACGTTAAATGATGGAGGGTGATACATGATGATGTTAAAATTCATCTTTGTTGATGATACAAAGATGATCATATTTAAAACTAAACATTCTAAATCTGGCATGTTCAGCTTCATTTCAAAACACTCGAGTCTTTGTCTGACATAAATAAGGACTCTCCCTCCTTTTCCTTATTGTCTGTCTTGCCGGAAACAAAATGTGCTCCGGGACATCAATCATAACTGTTGGGATAATAACTGCTGAACATTCATAACGTGTCTTGAGCCTCGATTCGACAGTCGGGACTGCTTTATGTGTGTGAGGTCAGCTTCCCAGGGTTGTGGGTCCTGCTTTTGAGCTCCGCTCTGGCTCATATGCCAGAGGGGAGGAATCACAAAAAGTTGTCTGGCCCTCTCCCTTGTGAATACTAAATGGATATTTGAGAAACTGTTTGGTTGATTAACTGAAATAGAATGTGCAGGGAAGGCAAAAGGACTGTGAGTTTGTGTTCACCCCAGTTTTCACATATTAGCTTTCTCTCTCTCTTTTTCTTTTTGTCTAAATGTAAAAGTACGCTTTAAGTCAGCTGACGATCAAACAACCTGTATTAAGCTCGAGTCCCTCTTGCCTCCCTCCAGGCTGCCATCTGCCGCAGCAGTCAGCCGCTGTCAGGTTTCAGTGCTCGCTGCCTGGAGGATGAGCAGATGCTCGAGGCCATACTGAGGTCCAATCCCCGCAGCGACTTCATGTATGTGGTGGACACCAGGCCTAAGGTGAGCCCTTTGTGTCTAAGGAACAGAGTACAGTGCTGTGTGTTCAGATGGGCTTTATTTTCCATGCTGCATTTTGCCAGCTGCATGTCCTCACAGCAACGGCTTTAAAAATATTCTGACTGTGCTAGCTGTAAAATCTGCATCTGTTACACCAGGAGATTAACCAAATGAACTGTGTTTCACACCTTTCAAGCTGAACGCGATCGCAAACCGAGCTGCAGGGAAAGGCTATGAAAACGAAGACAACTACTCCAACATAAAATTCCAATTTATGGGCATTGAGAACATCCATGTCATGAGAAACAGCCACCAAAAAATGCTAGAAGGTAATTATCTTGTCCCCCGGAGATGATGTCTCTCACAAATTTTTAATTAATTTACCGCAGGAACAGTTTGGAGGCCACGCCGTCACATTCTTTTCTGTCAGAGATTCTTAATCACCTCAGTGTTTAAATGAACAAAGCATGAAATATATGGCAGCGTTTCTTTTTTCTTTTTTAATCAGCTGCCTCTTCACAGTACTGACACGGAACAGAACGGGACCCCTTTGCTTCCCCCTGTGGTTTCTCATACGCACTCATGCAGACTGAACCGTGCTGCAATCAGGCCTCAAATGAGCCCACAGGAGAATTTCTGGGTATTGTGCCGGGCTGCTCCTCAGGAAGACTTTGTATCCATCTGGATTTTATTTCAGGTCTATTTTGGTTTCCTGGAGCGGATGGTCCCGGACATTATCCCCCAAAGAGAGACAGAGGGCGTGAGAATGATGTGATTTTAAGTCTGAAAAGTTATAGCTGTTCTTAGTTGTGATAACTCCTTTGCCCCCTGGCAGCACAAGGGAAGTCTTTAAAGGCAAGGAGACAGCGCCAGCCCTTCAGAGTCTGCTGGCTTCTCTCTGCCCAATTGCACACTTAATAAGATTTAGAGGACCCCCTGCCTGGCAGCATTAAGTCAAACATTTCTCCCGAGTCCGAGGTCAGCTCACCTAAGTGTTATAAAACCGAAGGCTGAATGAACCCGTTCACCTGCTCCTCTGCCCTCAGAGGCTGCAGAGTTTTGTTACAGGTGAGCAACGAGCTCTGTTACCGCTGTCTGAGTCTTAATGTGGGAGGAGTGAGCTGATGTTTTCAGCCATCTGAAGTGAACTAAGAGGGAGTTTTTTTGGGATATGGCCAGTGAAATGTGTTCGTGTCACTCTGCCACTTAGTTCAATAGCAAATATTTATACTGAGCCCTGAGGATGAAAAGATTAAATTGATCTTATATGGGCATGCAATAAATGTTTATCTCTGTGATAAACATCAATCTGCTGGAGGACAAATTAGGCAAAATCAGGGAGCAGCAGGATTTATCCTCAGGGGACTGTTGATGGTTGTGTTATCAGCAGTGGGGGTTTTTTTTATAAGCTTTTTAAAATATCACATCAGCAGTGACCAAGGTCATGTTGGCCTTTTTTTAGAAGAAGAGATGGTGTGCGTAGGAGAAAAACCATGGAGAGTCTGGTGATTTACTTATCGCATGAGCAATCAGCTGTTAGTAGTCACTAACATGAAAGAATATTAACAATGTTTCCAACTGGAAAGTCATTCTTTTGTCTGTGGTGCATGTGGTTTTGTATTTTCTTTGATGATTCAGGATAACGGCTTCTGTGTGTTTCTGCGCTGTTCTCTACAGCCATTTGTCTCCTTCCTAATGCGACACAGCCGCCTGTTCACAACTAAACTACCTGGTTTCTTTACTCAAAGCCACTCAAACACATTGAACCATCATATGTCAAGCTGAAAGAAATCTGTTCTGAAAAACGAAATGAATAAATAAAAGCACCATGCGCAGAAGCCATATGCCGGTGCCGTCAGTGCCGCGAGAGTGAACGTGATGTTTAATAAAGTCCAGCGATCAGGTAGGATCCATGTTTCCTGCCGGTGAGACAGCTGTGTTGTGGTTGCAGTGTGCGAGCTGCGTTCGCCCTCCATGTCCGACTTCCTGGAGGGTCTCGAGAACTCAGGCTGGCTGAAGCACATCAAAGCTGTTTTGGACGCAGGAATCTTCATCGCCAAGGTCAGTCTGGAGGCTAATCCCCACTGTCTGGCTCACCACTGCACTCAATATTATTCCAGGTGTTCGGCCTTTTACACTCTGCTTATGTGTGTCTATGTGGGGACAATATTGGAAACAACAGCTCTGCAGTCAGTCCTGTGCTTCAGTTCTAAATGGGGTAGTCACAATATTAGAAATGTCAGTGAACTGTTGTGCAAAATTTCAGCTTCTGTTTTGACAACGTAAATGCTTTAGAGGGAATCTTTTTGACAAGTGTCTTTTATTGAAGTGTCTGCATAACCGAACAACGGTGCACAACACTGAATGCATGTGGGGAAAAATCGGGTTCCTCTGGTTCCATTTTGCAAGAATCCACCTGAATGAAAACAACCAATCAGAGCCAGGAGGAGTCCCCAACTTGTACCAGTCGGTGCACGTGAGCACGTGAGCACGTGCGGCCTCGCTGCTCCGTCTATGCTCTTATTCAGCCAACCCAAAACCTTTAGTGGGGAACTTTGAGAGAAAGTTTGATACTGATAGAGGCAGGGTTTTATAAGGGGTGGAAGTAATTAAGATTTATGTTGGTTTAATCATACATTTCTTCACCACCTAAGTAGAAAACAGATGCGTTGACTTCAGTGCAGACATTCCTTGCTTATGTGATCGTGAAATCCAGCAATCAACATGTGATTGATTAGGGGAGGGTCGACAGCCACCCGTGGCTAAAGTTGGGATTGGAAATCAGATTTGTTGACATGTGTGGAATTTCACAATGACTGATATTTATAACATGGAGCATACTTACACACTCCTCGATGAATCTGTCGAAAATAATGCTGATGCACATTTTCTGCCGTTCTGATTGCAGTTTCAGAGTAATATGACACAATCACAATACAGTTATAGAGTCGAATTCCCTAAAAGTCGGCAGGAGATATATCAGGGATAGCTCAACTTCAGATGTTACCAGTTTGGACATTTTGTAACATGTGGGTGTGTTTGTGGGAGCAGGCCATTGCAGAAGAAGGTGTCAGTGTCCTGGTTCACTGTTCAGACGGCTGGGACCGGACTGCCCAGGTGTGCTCAGTGGCCTCTGTGCTGCTGGACCCCTACTACAGGACCCTCAGAGGACTCATGGTAGATACCCCCAACCCTCTCCTTTTTAATGTCAGTTACAGTGTGGGTTTATTTCTTAGAAGTGCTACCGTTGATGCCAGATAAGCCTCTGCTACGCTCTCGGCCGTGTTAATGTATCCAGTTTGATTCTTTGAGTGTAAGTGTAATTTTGAAGTGTGCACCTGAAGTCCGAAGATAATGTGAGGAGGATCCCTTTTATTCCCAACACACGGAATGTTATCCTCCTCGTGTTCTTTTTTTCTAAACTTAGGTCCTGATTGAAAAAGACTGGATCTCATTTGGACACAAGTTCTCTCACAGGTTTGACTGCGCATCATTACTTTTAACGGCGTCTGTGATTTGGATGCAGCGTTCGGATCTGACTGTGCCCCCCTCTTCTCCAGATGCAACCACCTGGTCGGAGACCCTAAAGAGGTGTCTCCCATCATCGATCAGTTCCTGGAGTGTCTGTGGCAGCTTATGGAGCAGTTCCCCTGTGCCTTTGAATACAATGAGCGGTTCCTCATCACCATTCACAGCCACATCTACTCCTGCCAGTTCGGCAACTTTATTGGCAACAGCCAGCGGGAGAGGATAGAGAAGGGGTGAGATTTAAAACCTGCTGCTGCTGTCAATTTTTTTCCTTTTCACACACAGAAGTCTGGTCTTAAATAAGATGAACAAATAAAGCGAGGTGGCAGACCGTTATATAGTACATCTCTGGGCACGCGCTCATTGAGATGACTCATTGCTAGAATCAAAAATAGCACGTTCTTTTTTTAAAATTGAAATATTAACAAATACCGTCTTTCCTCCGTTGTTTTTATTTGACTAACCGCGATGTGGCTTTCTTGCAGGGTGTGTGAGAAGACTCACTCTTTGTGGAGTTATCTCTGGACGAACCGTGCAGACTACACCAACCCTCTGTACAGGCCAGACCACAGCCAGACTCAAGGGCTCCTCCGACCATCTACTGCCCCCTACTGCTTTAAGTAGGTTTTCAGTTGGTGCATAAAGCTGTCCTCTGTGTCCTCTTACAGGCTGAGAGGGGTATTACTTCCCCGATTCATTTTCATTCTTTCTACAGATTTTGGAGAGGGCTGTACAATCGGTTTGACCGTGGGATGCATCCTCGACAGTCTGTGGAGGATTACCTGAGGGCCATCCAAGAGGAGACGCAGCAGCTGGAGGAGCAGCTGACTTCACACAAACAGGTACGACGGGGGCCTCGCACTCATACTGCAGCTCATTTCTCATCAGGGGGTGGAAAAAAAAAAACTTCACCCTGTGCTTGCTGAAGATGACTGCAGCTTTGTGTCCTACATGATTGATAGAAAATTACTCAGCTGGAGCAGGAGCAGGGATGGAATGCTACCACCTTCGACAAGAGCCCCACGGTGTGGGCTCTCGGTAACGACCTCGCTCTGGCCAACACTCCTCAGGACTACACCGGCGGATTCTTCGCCAGCAGCCCCCACTCACCCAAAGCACCGGCCGGCGGCCTGATCCTCCTGCCGCTGGACTCCAAGCAAGCGGCCGACTCCAGCTTCTCCACCAGCAGCGACCAGGAGTCTGGGATCGCAGACCTGAGCTGCCGTTCGCCTCTCAGTGAGGACAGCACCAGAGATCCGGATTCCGATGAGGCTGCCTACTCCGCTGCCTGAGCAGATTTAGCCGTCCACTTAACAACACTGAACAAAAACTACCGTCACACCCACTGGGTATCCTGATTATTGTTTGTTCGTTCTTTTCCCGCAGAAGTCTTATTCGGATTACGTGTTTGACCTTTACCTTTGTGTGTTTTGGTGTTTAGCTGACCACATTTTACTTCTTATATCAGTGAAATAAATTCAGCAGCTTGTATTCCTTTAGGACATAAGAATTAGGAGCAACTTCTAGCCATTTTTAATAAGCCATATAATAGCGTGTGCCTCCATTGAATCGTGCTCTTCCACATAGTTGATTTATTCATCGGCCAATTTGCTTTATAGCTGCAGTTTGTAGCCACACAGGTGGATTACAGCTGGTTTATCCTAACTTTTACTATTGTTAGCTCCATATGATCTGGAGATAAACGTACTTGAGTTTGGGAGCTATTGAATCACTGGAAATGCATCGATCCTAAAACCAGCAAAATGATGGGAAAAAAAGGGATTAGCAGAAAATCTGAAATGTACACTTTTTAGGAACAGAGCTGAGTTTTTAGGGCATTAATCTTGGCTGGATCGGAGCTTGGAGACATGGGGACTTTACACAGTACGTGTTGCCCTCAATATTTCAGCAGTGGATCAGCTGTAGTGCATGGGGTAAATGATTAGACAGCTGAGCCAGCAGATTTGAGCATGTGAACACACGAATATGTTGCTGCTTCGGGAATCAGATTCCCAACTGATTTTTTTTTAATCATTTTTTTTAAATTCTTCGTATATTTGTGCTAATGTAGAATTTGCTTTAAAGCTGCTCATTTTTATTGTCTACCGATGCATACCTGCAAGTGAACAACACAGAGATTATCAAGCAAAGCATGGTGAAATATTTTTGTACTATGACCTATTTTTTCTTTCCTTTCTCCAGTAAATGCTTGCTTTTATTTCTGTCTGAGGGTTTAAAATGTTAGAATGAATATTGCCCCTTGTTTACAGATTACAGATTTGTAATGATTGACTGATATTCACATTTGTCAAACTGATATAAACGTAAAGTTATGAAAATGGCCCGTTTTCTCGGGAAATAGATACACACATTATTTGTCTGTCGGCCTGTTGTCATAATTGTTGATAGTGTGGATGCATGACCTCAATGTTTTTCTCGTCCAGATTACAAATACACGTTGTGGCTACATGGTTGTATGCAAACATTCATGAATATATTACATATTTCCAAATATAAGGAAGTGAATTCAACTCCTGCATAGCAAAGAGACATTAAAATGAATATTCTACTGAAAACGCACTGTTAATGTTTCATTTCTACACCCGGTCTACGACCCCAAATAGAAGAAAAGTTGGGACGGTTTTGAAAACTTTTCCAGTGTGTGTTCCCAGAAACTCAGATCCCCTTAATCTGCAAACACTAGTAATTCTTTTATCCATGTACCTGACTTTTATTACCCCATCAGTCCGCTTTAATCAGAGTCACCTTAGACTGTCCCTCATTTAATGGATCAAATCTCCAGGTTCTGTTGGAGCTGAACATCTGCCCAGCTGCACTGGCCATGAGCCAGACCCTAAAATCCTGCCAGTACCGGTACCTCTGCTCTCTGGACACATCCAGCTGTCTGCTCTCCTTCACTATTTGCAAGCAAAGACCCGTTATTTTACTCAGAGAATTGTCTGTGTTTTCTGTCGTTGTAGTTTTTTTTTTTTTTTTTTTTTTTTAAATAGTGTTATAGTATCTAGACAGAATAATTTCAGTCGAACTGTTAGCCCGATTCTTTTATTGGAAGCCCAAGAACAAGCTGGAGAAATCTTAAGTTAAACAAAGTATTTATTCGTGGTCACATGTGAAGTTTAGCCGTGCTGAACTCGGAGAGACAGAGCCCTCGCAGGGCCTCCATCAGACAGAGCCCCGATATCCGGAAACATTTCATATTTATGTCCACCTTTATCTCACAGAGGTTGTACTTATACTCGACAAAGTATAATTGGACATTTGCTAGTGATATGAGTAGGCCATCCACCGTCTTTGTCATGTTCTTTGGATGTGATAAACAATGTGTGTGTGTGAGTGTTGTTTCAGGCGTGCATCTACTGTACCAGACCTATCTGTCCTAATAGAGACGCTTTATCTGACCCAGTTATTTTATCCTGCTACGTCATCTTAAAGTCTTGGACATACATTGCATTTGTATGAGCAGAGTGTAAACGCACAAACTAGGAACATAGATTATTTAGTGAACTACAGAATATGAATACATAAAGTCTAAGAATAAAGCCAATTTATAACAAATACACAACAAAAATAATACAAATACACGTTGTGGCTACATGGTTGTATGCAAACATTCATGGATATATTACATATTTCCAAATATAAGGAAGTGAATTCAACTCCTGCATAGCAAAGAGACATTAAAATGAATATTCTACTGAAAACGCACTGTTAATGTTTCATTTCTACACCCGGTCTACGACCCTAAATAGAAGAAAAGTTGGGACGGTTTTGAAAACTTTTCCAGTGTGTGTTCCCAGAAACTCAGATCCCCTTAATCTGCAAACACTAGTAATTCTTTTATCCATGTACCTGACTTTTATTACCCCATCAGTCCGCTTTAATCAGAGTCACCTTAGACTGTCCCTCATTTAATGGATCAAATCTCCAGGTTCTGTTGGAGCTGAACATCTGCCCAGCTGCACTGGCCATGAGCCAGACCCTAAAATCCTACCAGTACCGGTACCTCTGCTCTCTGGACACATCCAGCTGTCTGCTCTCCTTCACTATTTGCAAGCAAAGACCCGTTATTTTACTCAGAGAATTATCTGTGTTTTCTGTCGTTGTAGTTTTTTTTTTTTTTTTTAAATAGTGTTATAGTATCTAGACAGAATAATTTCAGTCTAACTCTACGAAATGTGTGTCATTTTGACGTTACCGCATCACAGCGAATGGGACGTTTAAATGTACATACGCACGCACGTATCCGCCTTACGTGATGACGTCGTGTAGTAGGCTCTGCTATCATGGCAGCCGTAGGTTGACATCAAAACGATACTGAATATAAACTATTTAAAAGTTAGCGGAAAAGCCCCGGCACAATAACACAGAACACACTAACAGTTTTCAGATAGCACACACTTTAACACAAACCCGCCCGGTTAGGGGAACGGTAAGTTACCGAAGCAGTATTCACCTTTGCGATACCAAAGAGTGTGTGTGCGTGTGTGAGAGAGAGGGAGTGTGTGTGTGTGTCTCAGCATTTGCTGCTTCTTACTCGTCTGTTCCACGTTCTGCACATACTTCTGTTAGTTTGTCGCGCTAGCTATTCACCGGAAAAGTGTACGAGCCCTGTAGACAGCCTCCACTCCACTCCACCTACTCGTGTTAGCCAGTGCTACGACTGTAACCTGCTAACCGTTAACAGGTAACCTAGCTAGCCAAAGTGCTGCAGAAAACCTGAGCTAATGTTCAGAGCAGGCGGTGAAACACGTCCTGCATGTCATGATTACATGGCTTATTTTCCCAGTGTGTCTTGTGTCTTGTGCAACTTGTTATTCAGCAGTTAATGTGATTTGCTCCAGGTGAAAGGAAGCACAAACCGCTCAGGGAATTGGTTAGCTTTCCACAGTGTTTCTGTGACTTGATGGGGAGGCAAGTTGAATTCACTTTTTGAGATTTATGTTGCCAGCTAAATGCTCTTTCAGAAATTCTTGGGTGTCGGAATTATGAGTTCAAATCCCACCATTTAAATGGCAGGACAATTATCCACTCATTTCTGTAGTGGGGTGCAGATGTTCTCTGAAACATTTTCCCTACTGTCCTTGTTCTTTTTATGTGTTCCTTTCTGTCTCCTGGTTTGGTGGCAAAGTGGCACTATGCCCGCAGCCACTGTGGATCACAGCCAAAGAATATGTGAGGTGTGGGCCAACAACCTGGAGGAGGAGCTGAAGAGGATTCGACAGGTCATCCGAAAATACAACTACATTGCGATGGTGAGTGATGCCCAGAGGAGCCCTGAACATGCGGACACCTGCAGGTTTCCAGGTTTCACAATGACTTGCCCTCTTGCAGGACACAGAGTTTCCAGGTGTTGTAGCCAGACCGATCGGAGAGTTCAGAAGCAACGCTGACTATCAGTACCAGTTACTGCGCTGCAATGTGGATTTGCTGAAGATAATACAGCTGGGCCTCACATTTATGAATGAGCAAGGAGAATACCCTCCAGGAACTTCAACATGGCAGTTCAATTTTAAGTTTAACCTCACGTAAGACGGCTGTCCTGTCATTTTCATATGTGACATCTACATAACTAAATAATTAGTGATACAGCTAACATTAAATCAATGGTTTTAGCCATACAGCCAAAACGGCTCCGACTGTAATCATTTGCAAGGTTTGGGGATTTTATTTTATTTTTTTACCTTCACACTCTTTCAGCTAACTCTTTTGGAAACGTATTTATTGTTTCTACACCGAAGTGCCAGTTTTGAGCTTTAAAGGCCCCTTATTGTAGAGAGTGAAATGGAAATAATGTCAAAGCATCCAAAATGCTGAATTATCAGCGAAATTCATACATCCTCTGTTTGTTTTTTGTTTTTTTAAAGTTCTAAAAACAGTCACGCTCCCAGCAATGTGCCGACTGGCTCTCTGTGTTCACATATTTTAGGTTGAAATGTGAAAAAAAAATAATCTCACCTGAGAGATAAACAACCGACAACACACAATTTTATATATGTATATATAGTTTTCACTGTCAGTTACTGTTGTCTTATCTGCTTGATTTTTCTGTGAGGTTTAGAGAGTAATAGTGCGATTTGTGTTTGTTTTCCACATTAGAGAAGATATGTACGCACAGGACTCCATTGAGCTCTTGACCACTTCAGGGATTCAGTTCAAGAAGCACGAGGACGAAGGCATCGAGACACTTTACTTTGCAGAGCTGCTGATGACATCGGGCGTGGTGCTCTGTGATGGCGTCAAGTGGCTTTCTTTTCACAGGTATACGGTTTTGTTGATCAGGTGCTGTCATTTCTACTGGAATGTCTGCACATTGCAACTCTCGCAGAGGTGACAGCTCCATTTGCAACTTTGCTTTGATGTCAGTTAATGTGCGAGGATTTGATAAACGCAGTGTTTCAATCCTGCCATCACAAATGACTCTTAATGGCTCCTTCTTTGCACGAAAGCGCTTTAACCTGCATTTTTGGATGGCACAGTGGTGTCTGGAAGTGTTCCTGAGCCTGTGCAGTGATTTCCATGACAGGATCGTGTCTGTTTTCTTTTTTTGATGCAGTGCTGCCCGAAGATCACAAACATCCAAAATAGTTTTTCAGCTGCACTCAGAGATGTGTACAGATTCTCTGAATCTGTTGATATTACGGACTGTAGATGACCAAATATTCAATATCAAGTCTTCGCAATGGTACATTGAGCAACATTGTTCTGAAACTGCTTCACAACCTCTGCTTATCTTTACTTCTGAGAGACTCTTCCGCTCTCAGGTGCTCTTTTTAAACCCACTTATGCTACTGGCCTGTTGCCAGTTAACCTGATTAGTTGCTGCATGTTCCTCCAGCTGTTTCTTTTGAAACAACGCCCCCCCCCATCATCCCAACTTTTTAAAGACATGTCGCAGCTTTAAATTCAACACTTCTAACATTTGGTATTTTTCCCGTGTTCCGTAAATCTTTGGATTCTGTTCTCATCTACATCTCACACAGTGTCCTAGATTTTTATTTTTTTTGGAGTTGGGGGTTTTTAGGTCTGTGTCATACTCTTTAATGGAGGTTTTTTTCTGCTGCAGGTGTGTTGGAAAGTCTTCCCGAAGTGCTGTGAGCACTTTGATGCTGCTTTATGCTGTTCTTTTAAATGCCTTGTCTTTATGTAAAGCACATTGAGTTGCCTGTGGTATGAAATGCGCTATATAAATAAAGATGCCTTGCCTTGCCTTGCCTTTGATGAAAGCCCATGGGGGGCAAATATGTCAGTTTGATTAATGAATGAGGACACCGAGCAAGAGCAGTGTGTAGACTTTAGTATTTGACATCCAGCATTTTCATGTCAGCACAGACCAAACTTTACTGCTCTGCTGGGATGTTTAATGCTTTACTAGTGGCTGATCACATGATCATGACTGGCCACGGTGCAGCCACAGAAGTCTTTGATTATTTATCTTTTATTAATATTTAAACTCTGGAGCTTAGTGGACTGGTAAAGGCAGTTTCGGCCCTGCAAAAGTTGTAAAACTTCCGCATCTGTGTGCGTATGTCTGTCTTACAGTGGCTATGACTTTGGATACCTGATTAAGATTCTGTCCAACGCCAATCTGCCCGAGGAGGAGGTGGACTTCTTTGAGATTCTCCGCTTGTACTTCCCAGTCATTTACGATGTCAAGTACCTCATGAAGAGCTGTAAAAACCTGAAGGTACTTTAATAGATCTCACAGCAGGAAGCACGCGCACGTCTTGTTTTATTTAAAGGGTCTCGCATGGATTTCTTTTGTGGTCTTTTGTGGCTGTTTTCACACATGCGCTGCCGCCCTGAGTGTTCGAGATGCTTTCTTCTCGAGGGGCTGCATGTCATAATGCGCGTGTCCACCACATTTGGTCTTACAGATTTATCCAGCCAGCTAGAAAGTAACAAGTCTGACTGAGTGAAGCCGTTTGATAGGAAAGCAATTTGCATTTTAAACTTAAGCAATAATGACTCATTTTGTTTTCGGTGGTCCATGTTTCTACCGGCTGTCCTGGACCCGGCCATAACACTACCAGTCTCAGAAAGCTGCTTTCAGGCTTCTTTATACAACAAGTAATTCTGCAGAGAATTCAGGGCAAGCAAGTTGTACGTGTTGATAGCAGTTTCTGCCGGTCTGTGTGTGTTGACCTAATGTGTCCAAACGCAAATATCGTTGACAGCAACACAAAAAAAGAACTGCCGTCGTTACAGATAGGCTGCAGACTTTTGGCACCATGCCCGGCCTGCAGTGTGCTCTACCCAGGCTCAACTTTGGAGTGTTTCCAGGTTTGAGAATGCGTTTCAAAGCAGAGACTCTCCTTCTTTGACGCGCAGGTTTGAACAGAAAACTGCAGGGAACGTCCCGACTTAGTTTGGGAGGCGTTCTCTTGTATTGAGGAGAACTTTCTGTCAGTGCAGCCTTCAGGTTTTACTTTGACTGCAAGCATAAATTGGAGTTCCTAACTGTGTTTTGTGTTCAGGGCGGGCTTCAGGAAGTAGCTGAGCAGCTGGAGCTGGAGCGGATTGGACCACAGCATCAGGCCGGCTCTGACTCTTTACTCACAGGCATGGCTTTCTTCAAAATGAGAGAGGTAGGAGCCTCAAGGTAGAAAGTAGGTTGAGTCTGAATAAGGATCTTTTGCATAAAGTTCTTGATGGCAATCCTTCATGAACCCAGTCACATTTCAGTCAATGTGACTTAACTCTGAAATGAATGAGATGGTTGATTTTTGTCACTTTGTAAGTTTAAGATAATTAAGGAAGGTGTGAACTATGAACTTCTTCCTGGTTTCCATTTGTAGTCGAGTGTTTTTAAAAATGGAGTTTTCCCTCCCCTGTTCCCTTTTTAAGGAAAATACGTTCCACAGTGACGGCTTATTGCATGCACACCAAAGTACAAGTGGTAATACTCGCCTTGTTATTGTCCAAACCACTTTTAATGGCCATCCTAAGGCGTCACATTATCTCCCCTCACCTTCAGAACTGTTCAGTGTGCCGACAGGTAATCACATCTTAGCAAAGATTTCAGAGATTTAAAAGATAACGGCACGCAATCTGACATCGCCTGCCGAAAAAACCCTGGTTTTATGGTACTCTTTTCCAAATTGTTCAGTTTCGGGGGCCAAAGAATCTGCATTTGTCAAAATGCCGGTGTCTGTGTGCACAGATGAAGCGATCACATTTGAAAAGGCTTCGGTTCCATTTAGAGAGCAAAAGTTATTTTTAGTATAAGCTTGGTTGTTTGTATGCAGCCAGCATCCTCAAATCTAAAGATATCCAGCGTACAGTCGGCTATGAAAGAGAGGGACAATTATTAAACTGCATCATGTGGTCGTGGAAAAGTCTGCATCAAGCAAACAAAAACGACTGACGAGACCGTTTAAACTCCTACAACTGGGTCCCAGCGCGTTCTTACAAGCTGGAAGAACAGTGGTGAACCATCATCTTGGACGAAGAAATGCGGTTTAAAGAGAATCTGCAGTGATCATGATTAGAAATGAAAGTAAGAGCATTTCCACACGAGCAAGTGGGACTAAAGAAACGTGTAGCCTTTAGAAAACCTGACCTTAGCCAGTCCACACCTTAACTCACCTGGAGAATTCTTGACTGTTGTAAGAGTAGACGTTGTGCTGATGCCGTGTCGCCGTTTTTTTTTTTTTTTTTCTTTCCTAGTTTCAAAATAATTTCCTTTAGAGCAGAACAACTCATCACTTAGTGGATCAGATGTCGCTGCTCTGCTCCCAACGTGATGCCGTGAACAAGTGTTTTACATGAGCTCGTGTCTGTTCTCTGCGTCTTTTCTGCAATTCTTCCCACAGATGTTCTTCGAGGATCACATTGACGATGCGAAGTACTGCGGTCACTTGTACGGGCTCGGCTCGGGCTCCGCCTACGTCCAGAACGGAACGGGAAACGCTTACGAAGAGGAGGCCAACAAGCAGCAGTCGTGACACCGCTCCCCGTCTTTCCCATCTTGCTGCTCGCATCCACAATCGGCGCGGCGCCCCCGAGGCCCAGCTCCACGAACCGGATGACAAAAATAATGGGAGAACAACAAAAAAAAACAACGACTTACATTTGCATCATTTAGCAAGCTGTTTCTTATAGGCTCTGCTCACCTTAGACCAGTGAACATGACGGTCAGAAGAATCCCAACTGTCCTCACTCATGCCGCAGCTGCATGTGTGTGAGTTTAGTCTTTTATTCCTACGAGGCAGCGTAGACAGTGCGGTTGGTTCAGTTCAATTTAACATGCTTGAAAAGATGGGATTTTAGTTTTCCTAAAGTGTTCTGTAGAATGTTTTTGCACTTTAAAGCTCTAACCTGATTTTATAAGGAAGCTGAACATGTTTCTGGTGTGTGTCTTTCTCCTCTTCGTTGCCTTCTGTGTTCCCATTTTGTTTTGTTTTTTGTTTTTTTCACATTGCGAACATGTGAATCTTCACCATCACGACAGCAGCTCTCACCACGCTTAGCCTTAATAGCGGCACCCTTCTCTTTTAACCTTTTAATTTATTGTGCCGGTTGTGTAACATTGAGCAATTGCCCCATTCAACACTAAGACCTCACATCGGATGCCCCCCCTCCCCCCCAGACTGTCACTGAGCGTGTTTACCTGCACTTGGCTCTTTAAGTTTTGCTCTTTTGTTCCTATGAAAAAAATGTTTGTAATGGCCTGAATAAGCTGATCTCTCTGTGAGAACCACCGACCTGCATTCATGCTCTAAAATGCAGATGGAGAAAAAACGAGTTGTTTTGTTCCTTTACTGTAAGTTGCTGTTTTGCTCAGATAAGACGCATGCAAGGTTCTAAGTAGTATGTACCCAGCTGCATACTGATGCTTTTTGTTCTTTCTGTTCTATTGGAGGAACGAGGATTGTTTGTACATGTAAACACCCTCACTGACACAAGCGCGCACACACGGGCTGATGCATCAGCTCTCTACGTGGCGAAATGACCGACCCGCCAGAGTCGGAAACCATTAAAAACCGAGCTGCTCTGTTGAGAGTAATTTTCATTTTAATTGAAATTAAGGTTTTGTAAAGTTTTAGTGTTGTAATAAAAGAGATGAAGAACCTTTTACTTATTGGAACAACACCAATGCTCATCAACACGTCTTTTGTTTTTGTTTTTTTGGTCCCCCCCCCCATCCGTGGACGTCATGATCCTTTTGCTTTTCACTTCATTTAGGCTCCGTAGAACAGCCGCATGTACTAAAACATCCAAATAAATGCTGTGTTGTTGAGTAGTAGCCAGAACTCACATGAGTGTGTGTTGAAGTGTAGGTTCGCGACTTATATTAACCTCCCTCTGTGTCAGAAACTTGACAGCTGAAGCACTTCTCTCTGCAGCTGCTCTCCCACGCTGCAACGGAGTAAAAAGAAGAATATGCAATATAAAAGAGGAATGTTTTTAGATTTCTTTTGTAAATAAAGGCTTGAAATTTTTCTACCATCAAACGCTTTTGATCATTGCGTCTTTGTAACGACTCCGAAGCAATGAAAGGATGGAATGAGACGGAAGATGAGCTCATTTTATTCTCATAAGGCATCACAGCTGTACGTTACATGGCCTCACACCTACATGTCGTCTCTTGAGTCACACAGACGAGATAGAAAAATATATGTCGACATGAAGCTTATTTTAGACGAGCACACAAGTAACGTCCTGTAATGGTTTGATCATTTCCAGACCAGCACAGAATCCTCAGAGGGCGAAAGTAGGCTGTACAGAGCAGCAGTGGCAGACGCTTCTGTTTCATTGATTTTCAACCTCGGTGGTACAGCCACAACGTCCAGTTGTGAGATAGAAAAACATTCGCCAGTATCTGCCTTTTTGGATGGCCGACAGATCTGTAGCAGCAACGCGGAGGCTTGTTTTCGCAGGCAGCCAGCGTGCCGACCCTCCGGGGAGAAACAGTCAGTAAGCCTCTGGCCAGCAGTGTGATGTGGACTGGAGGCCACCAGACAGCAGCTGCATGTTTGGCAGGAGGGTGATGCATGCTGTCACAGCACGGGTGGAGCACCACCAGGTGTAGGAGTGTGACAGTCACAGTCTGAAGAGCCCTTGTTGAATGTAATTACTAATAATTGTTGTCTCTTTCTTTCATTATAACAAAGTGTGTTTGTGATGACATCCTGAGACGAGAGCATGCATCACTTAAACTTCCACAATATTCAACACGATGGCTGCGACCCCCCCCCCCCCATTTAAAAAAAAGAAATAAAAAAGGGCCAAAGGAATGTCAGTTACAGCATTTGAACACCTCTACTTATACATATTCAGGGTGCACACACTTGGCCAACAGCATTTACTTATGTGCCAAGCCAAAAAGAAAAAAAACTGCAGATTGAATGATACTGAGACATGAACTGTAACACATGAAAGCAGCTCAACAATTTAAAAAATGTCCAAAAGGTCGACTGCTCCGCTGCAGCTCTGTGCTTATTTACATTCAAATAAAAAGCAGATCGTTGGAATGCAATTTTCATTTCATTTCAGTCCACTTGACTTTCAGACAAAAGCGTTATAACAATAGCGGTAA
Source organism: Odontesthes bonariensis (assembly GCF_027942865.1). Taxonomy (NCBI): domain Eukaryota; kingdom Metazoa; phylum Chordata; class Actinopteri; order Atheriniformes; family Atherinopsidae; genus Odontesthes; species Odontesthes bonariensis. The sequence goes on along the minus strand of NC_134518.1, from coordinate 11,549,130 downwards.
CAATTGACACCAGCATTCATTTCGGTCTCTCTGGTCTCTTTGTAATGTGAGGCATGGAAAGCTCTCGGGACCAGGATGCATCATGGGAAACGACGAGGATGTCACCACCACATCACGTTCTGATAGGCACAAACACAGAGGAGGGGGCAGCACAGACCTGCAGGATGAAACCAATAACACGGGATGTTGATTTGCTGATTCAGAATGTGGTTGTGAGGATAGTTGCTGTGACTGTAAACTTACTTTTCTGGTTTGAAGTTGTCAAATGTAACCACGGTTACGCCTCATTCTCTATGGTCAACACGGGGTTACTGGCACCTGAGAAACCCACAGATGGAATAAGATTCACCATTTAAGTAACAGAAAAACACACACACATATATATTTATATATATATAATATTTCTGAGCGAGACTGTCAAAGTGTTTATTTAACCATCAGCGGCAAATGCCAAAGTCAACACAATTTGACAAACACATAGTGTTTTTAGAGTGACAAGGTGATTCCCAAAGAGCGATTAGCTGAAATCACGTGTCAGCATGGTGTGCAGTACGTCCTTAAAATTGGAGGAAACTGGACAAGTGGAGGACAAAAGAAGGGACAGGCCTACAAAACTATCTACAGCAGAAGTAATATCATGAAGAAATATGAAAAAAAAATCCAGCAACAGATTAGTTGATCCATCCCTGAAGCCTCATCAGAAACGGTCTCCATGGAAGGGTGGCTGCCACAAAACCATTCTTAAGGAGGGGATACAGGGAGAAAAGGCAGAGCTGTGCCAAATGACACAAGAAGTGAAAATCAGTGGCAACAGGTCTTATGGAGGGATGGATCCTCCCCAGAGGCCGGACCTCAACATTATCGAAGCAGTGTGGGATCCTCCTGACAGAGAACGGAACAAAGGGCAGCCCACATCCAAAGAAGAGCTTTGGGATGTCCTTAAAGAAGTCTGGAGAACTGTTCCTGAAGACTACTTAAAGAAATGACAGAAAGCTCGTCTGAGAGGGTTCAGGCTGTGTTGGAGGATAAAGGTGCTCAGAGCAAACATTGACGTTCAAGCTTGTTAGAATTGCACAAACTCTAGTTTTGACTAATTAAACTCTATTTTCATTTATGTTGTCACACATTTCCACTGACGCACCTACGTCTTGTTTTTCTGGCAATGTATTGAGAAAAGTGGGGTGGCTCGTGTCTTTTGCACAGCACTGTACATGCATCATAAGCAGGGAGGGATTAAATGATCTTGCCCTTCTTGTCCTTTTCTGTTGCACTTTCACTCTCTGACCAGGAGGGCGTGCTGGTCAGCAGTCGACTCTGACTCTCTCTCAGCGGTTTGGAGGGGAACTGGCGGCCCTCTGCGGCACTAGAAGCACACAAACAGAACCAGAGATGTAAACACGAACTGGTGAGGCATTTTCCCCACACACTCCTTTTCTAATAAAACCATCCCAAGTAATGTCTCCTTAAACTGGACTTCCCAAAAAGAGCATTAAACATCTGCAGCTCATCCAGAACGCTGCTGCTAGAGTTTTAACCCGGACTAAGAGATCTGATCACATCACACCAGTTTTAAAATCTTTACTCTGGCTTCCAGTCAGTCACAGAATAGATTTTAAAAGCCTGCTGATGGTTTACAAATCCCAGAACGGTTTAGGCCCAAAATACATCTGTGATATGTTCAGAGAATATAAACCCAGCAGAGCTCTTAGATCCAAGGACTCAGGTCAGCTGGTCCAGTCCAGAGTCCAGGCTAAACACGGAGAAGCAGCATTTAGCTGTTATGCTGCAAACAAGTGGAACAAACTGCCAGTGGAGATTAAACTCTCACCAAATGGAGACATTTTTAAATCCAGGTTAAAAACATTTCTTTTCTCATGTGTCTATGCATGAAATCTGCACGATATCTTTGAATTTATCTGGACTGTTGCTTGTTTTTAAATTCATTTAAATTACTTTATTTGTTTCTCTTTATATTATTTTATGTATTTTCAATGCTTCTTACACTCCCTGCTGCAATGCTTTTATTTTATGTAAAGCACTTTGAATTGTTTTGTACATGAAATGTGCTGTACAAATAAATTTGATTTGATTTGATTTGATTTGATGAACCGTCAGCTTATGATTTGATTGCTGTAAAGTGATTTCCCGTAACACTTTCTTTTTCGGTGCGGGGCTTATGTTTGCATTTCTTTTTTATTGAACATGCATTTGCTTGTCATTGCTCACATCTTGCCGGCAGAGCTGGAGCCGGGTGGTGAGGAGGGCTGCTCGGGGTCCAGATTCACCAGGCAGGTTGGGAAAGAGCAGCCATCGCCTAAACTGAGGAGCCAGCAGAAAAGAAAGAAAAGGCAGGAAGACGAACAAAATGTAGCAGCACAGCGTTAGAGACAAGTCATCAAGTCAGGAAAATGCTCTTTATATTTGGTAACATTAATCACCAGAAAGCTCCGGGTTATGTCAGAACAGTGAGGCTGAAGCAGCGGAGCGCCTGAGTGTGATTCCTAACATTTGTGTTTAATATTTCATTTATGACACAAATGACTTTGTTTGCATCATCAAAAAGTCATTTGCTCCTGCTTTAATGACACTTTCATAAAGAGGAAACTCTTGCATTCAGCAAACATTTCACTGTAGGCAGCTGCTTTTCAGACGGTGGAGCAGAAGTGGCATCAGCTGTCCTATCCATCAAACCTGTACGTTCAGATGAAAAATGAAGTCTGGAGTTTTTGTTTTAATCATTTGGCTCTAACTGCAAAAAAAAGGGGAAAAAAGCCTCTCTATATAATGTTATTCATCCTGTCAGCAGGAATCAGTGGTAATGTAGAGCTGGAGCTTCTGCGTTGGTTCACAGTGGTGATGTTGCTGTTACGTAGCAGCAGCGCTCCTGTGCTCCTCTGAGACTTTCTGTCTTTTGATTCCACTTTGTTTCAGTAAGTGGCAGAGCTCACTAATCCCCCGAGCCGAAACACTGACTCCATTCACTAAAAACTGCTTTGGCAGGCTGAGCTCGATTATATTAGAAAAGGACTAAATTGCTTTGTTTGAACATTGATTAACTCCGATGCTGCCTCCCTTGATTTTGGGTGACTGCTTAACGTGGTTTTATTGGAAACAAATGGATGCTTTAAAACCTGTGGGCACCAAATAACAGCCCGCAGTGTGTCGTCGCCTCTTAGAGACTGATTATTTTTATGTATACAGATGTTGCTATCGATGCAAGGAGACTGCGAGTCACGTGAGAGAGAGAGAAAATGACCCCCTCTTTCAATTTTAGGATATTACGTATCAGGACATGAAAAATAGAAACATCTGGTTCCCACCTGATGATTGTCTGTTTTGTCTAATTTTTCATTTGGCTCCGTGAAGTGCTTTCCAGAACTAACGTGACTCAGCAGCTTGTAGACCCACTTTTAGCAGCAGCAACTTAAGTCACTCGCGTCTTTGTAGAGGAATTCTGAACCAACTTTTCTTTATGTTACTTCGGTTAATTGAGGTTTGCACATCTCTCTCTGCCCACCACAATATTTCAATCCGGTTGAGCTCTTTGACTGAGTCTGCCAAAAAACTTCTGCTTTTATAAAGGTGCTTACACTTGTTGATGAGCAATTTATCCAGTCCATTTAATAAGCAGCACCTGGTTGCCACTCACCCTCCTAATTCCTGTCTAAACGCTAATGACGTATTCAGTTTTTTTGGTTCGGTTTTTTGTTGAATAGATAATGACACAGTGTAACATACTGTTCATCTGAAGTTATATTCACCTTATGTTGTGTCTTTTTCACATTACTATCGATATGTGTGCGTTACACACCTCACAGATTTTTGATTTGTGAAATAAAATGCGCACCATGATCACTGTTCGTCACTACCGGAAAAAGAGAAGTACGATGAGACTCTGATTTACTAATTAGAAGACAAAAAAATTGTTAAGACCAAAGTGCCATAGACTCCTCGCAGACTTAAAGCACAAACTTCATTTTAAGCTGAAAACAGAATCTTCAGTCAGCTTCTTTTAAACGCTGTCTTGCTTTATCTGATCCTTGGTTATGATGTCACAGATCACACAGTCAGTTGGCTGCAGAGAAAGACTTTACAGGGCTCTAAAAGAGTTAAATGCTGCTCCTAAGGATTATATGATAACAATCTTTTATTTACTCAATCACACCTGTTATCCTTTGAACGCCTTTTATGGCTCATCTTACCTAGAGAAAACAGGAAGAGGCCAGTATTTCACTTCATCACCAAAGACCTGGCGGAAGTTCTTACTGAAGCCCAGACTGAAGCCGTTCTTGTCTGGGCCGTGACGAAACACCGGAGCACGCACTGCCTCTGAAATAACAGACACGGAGAGAGGAGTCAGCCTGCTGTTCAGATGAATAAACATGGCACTCCCTGCTCAGACGTTAAACAATCTGTTATTCAAACTGATGACAGGAGCTCATTCAGACAACAGATCCGACAGGAGCCCTTCCCGCTGCACCACGGCATCAATGGAATAACTCTGAATCAAAGTGTCTTTGTTGTGCACATCTCGCACTGTTCCACCAGGTGTGACTTCTCCCTCTGAACAGCATATCAGTGTCTGTTTCTAAGCTGCTTACTGCTCCGAGCTTTGTGTCTTTGCATTACACTGTAACATACTCCTCTGGATAATCCATTCTCCTCGACGCACACAGACAAAGTGTGCCACTGTGCGCTCATAATGAGAAACCGCTCGGACTGATGGCGGTCCAGAGAGGCTCATCAAGTCTCTGCGCCGACGGGGACGGCGGTGGGGCGAAAAAGAGAAGAAGCAAAAAAAGCACTGAAACGTCGCTCGTCTTTGGTGCAGAGACGGCTGTGAGCAGACTGAAACGCATAAAACACGTGTACACACGCAGAAAGACTCCTACCGAGGGTGGATCTGTTCTTACAGACGAGCCAGCAGTGGTAGATGAACAGTGCGGCGAGGCTGAAGGAAAACATGGAGGCTGAGAAGAAGAGGAACAGGATGTGGAACTTCGCCTGAGTGTCCGGGAGGCCTTTCTGAGGGGAAAAACAGCACATTACCACAGCTACACTGGTACAGATGTATCTGCTGGGGGCTGGGCGCGATCTATAGCAAATAACTATATCATAGGGGATGCTCAGTGAAGTGGAATGCAAAAGTTCAGGCACCCCCAATCAAAATGTATGCCTGTGAAAAGCTCTGCAGGTGAAAGACTGTAAGTTTCACGGTATCGAAAAAGCAAAAAGGGAAAAGGAGCTGAAGCAATAGTTTAGACTGTAAAGGTCAAAGTTTAGACATGAGGGGGAAGGTACGTGTATTTTGTTTCTCCAGCTGTATTCTGATGGGGTACAAGTACAGTACCATGAAAATCAGTACCTCTTGAAGTCCTTGACTGTTTCTTTAGAGGAACAATTCTGCAGTCCAACAGACAAAAAAATACTTTCTTGGGGGGCAGAATCATACCCTTAATTTCATAGACAAAAATCAAACACTTTTATTCCATCTATCCATTTTCTAAACCCACTTCAACCCGTACAGGGCTGTGGGGGAGCTGGAGATCCTCCCTCCTGTGATCAGGCTAAAAGCAGGATACTCCCTGGACAAGTTTCCAGTCTGTCACCTGCATGCTCGCAACTCTGTTGAATTTAGAATTCCCATTTAGGATGTCATGCGTGTTTCTGGACTGTGGGAGCTAAAGCACCGGGAGAAAACCCCAGACTCTAACCGGTAACCTTCCAGTTTTAAGATGACAACGACACCATTATGAGGCAATGGGTACCCAGACTTTTGCATGCCACAGTAAATAGCGTCTACTTTAGTGTCACTAACTATCTGGTTGGCTCATACCAGGTATTCTCTCAGTCGGAAATGTGCTCTACCTCCAGCCTTGTGAAAAGATCAAATAACACCACATTTGTAAAACAGTCATGCGGGTTGTGAAAATTGCAATGTCACAATTACAACTAGAGGTTTGCGATGTGCTCGATTAGCATGTACTTACTGTCCAAAACTTAATGAAATACTGAAGATCTGTCGCAGTTATAAAAAGGCAGTAAAGTAGCGAGTATGTCAGGAACAGCATGAAAAACTTGTAGTTTGAGAATCCCACACAGTTGTTCACCCTGCAAAAACAATGACAAGCAGGTTGGTGGTGGAAAATGGACCCTTCGACGTTTGTTTTCATGTTCTAAAGACGCAGATTTTCTACATAACATAGTGAAGCAGGTTAACAGAAAGACAGTAAAAAGGTTGGTCGGTAGTTTTTATATCAGTCTGTCGGGTAATATGAAGCATACTTCAAGTCATTACTTTTTCACCCAGACAATATTTCTGCTCATTCTTCTGATTTTTTTGTGGGTTATCAGGAAAGTGACCCAACAGTGTAACTTTGCCCCGACTTGATTTTGCAGGTACTTCTCATTGTGTTCACAGACATTTTTTGGGATCCAGCGCCCATCACAGTGATGATTTGTGGGCTCCTCAAAGCATTTTCAATGACAGATTTTCCTCTTTCGTTACAGTTCTTATACAATGGAACAGATTTACAAACTCTTTCGTCTTTAGGTTTGTGTCATGTTTGTTTTCTTCACTCTTTTTCCTACACAGTAATGTCTTAAGTTTAAATTCCTCAGTCAGCTCCACAATATGTTATGAATTAGCCACAAATGCCTGTAAAAAGGGAGGAAGAGTCAGACTCTAATCAACAGACCCGTATGAACACACTGTTGCAAGAGATTGACAGTTAAAGCTTCATTCTGATCAACTTTTTCCACAGTAATCAAACTTTTCTACATCCTTCCCACTCGCAAAAGGAAGGCGGCTCAATCAGCAAATAATTAGGATTAGGAATAAAAAGTACATGGTTAGGGTTAGGTTTAATGTGCATGTTATAAAACATCCTAAATAGTTTACGAAAAGTCAGAAATGGTGTTAGGCCTTATATATTTTACCATTCATGCATAACAATTCCTGTCATGTGTCCACAAACAGCAGCCTTGGGATACATTACCATTACAAATTACCACCATGGATTTTGACTCTATAACTTAATTAAGTGGACAAGCCAACTTATAGCATGGTCTCTTATAAATCCGGGCTTAATTATTGTTGAAAGCCTCTACAAATACAAAAGCAGCATCCTGAATAATATTACTTTATGACCCTATGAAAAATGATTGATTATTCCTCATGTGAACAAAATTCATGGTTCAAAGAGAGCAGACAAACAGATCATGTTTACTTAAAATCAGATCTGTTTTGTCTCCCTCTGCTGCCAAAATCTGTCCTCTGACAGATTAGAGTATCAGATTCTGCCCACTGAAGAAGCCATCTGTGTATATCTGTGACGGCAGAACCTTGTTAAACCGAATGGAACTGGGCAGCGTGGTGCAATGTTGGCCTCGTTGAATTACAGAACAATAAACTTGAATCTGTTTGGGGTTTATGAAAAGCAGATCGTATAACCATTAAAACACACCGACACTATTTGAGTGCAATGGCTCACTGATACAGCGTCACCGGTGGGAAAAAAGAAAAAAGAATTTGTCTCGTGTGTTTAACAAAAGAGCATCTCTACATACCAGGGGCAGTGGTGATCCATCTTCAGGATGCACCTGGAACGCAGCAGGGTCAGACATGAATGTAATTAGATTTTATTCTGTCTGTCAGTATGCAATATACTGTGTGGTCTGTTCTCTGTGGGTGCAGGAGCAGGGAGTCATACTTATCGCAGGCTGAACAATGGTGACATCGATCAGGCTTCAGCAGCTGGCAGCGGTCACAGAAACGGATTGCTGAGGAGACACAGCCAATTCAATCACACAGCAGCCTCTCCTAACTCTTGACCACAGAGTAAAGCCAGGCGGAGGCTCAAATGAGCCGGTCTAGACTGTTCCAGCTGCTCTGCATCATGTACAGTGCTGTGCTGTACCTCCAGAGTTGGTGCGGGTGTAGATGGGCAGATCCTTGGCTATCCTCCTCAGGATCTCCTGCTGGGACTCTCCTCGATCTTCACGCTCCAGCAGCTCTTTGTCAGAGTGAGACAGGTAAAACTAAGTAGGGCAGAGGCAAAGGCAAACAACAGCTGTGATTTACCAGGATTTATCAGGACTGTATCTTTGCAATTGTCAGAAGAAATTCAATTATATTCTGCTAGATAAGCTAAGTGCTGTGTGAGAGTCAGTGATGCAGCCTGTTATTGGGAATTGCACAGAGCTGCGATATTACTTTCAGCCGTGAGGCAGTTTATGATTGAAGGCTGAAAACAAATAACTAAGATGATACCAAACAGCACAGCACACACACAGAATTTATTACAATCACCAAAACCTCCAGTGATCCATGGATAACATCTCATAAGGGAGGCCTCTCATATGAGGTTATCAGCGTCCGCATGTGGGCTTCAGCTGAGAGGCTACTGAACTGCAGAGGAATCCTCTCTAAGATGTATGCATGCGTTCGGCCTGCAGAGCGGAAGCGCTGTGGTCAGGATCAAGCCCATTAAAGTGCAGCTTCAGGCACTTCCACTTGAGTGTTATTAGTCTAAATGCAGCATTCAATCACACGGGGAAGCTGTAACCTGCATCTTCGCTTCCCGCTGTGCTTCATCATTCATCCCACACTGCGTCAGAGTCAGACTCACCTCCTTCAGGGGGTTCATAGGCTTGGTGAAGATGGTTTGCCAGTACGCCCACACAAACATGATGAAAATGACATGGTACACCAGCAAGTACACGACTGCAAGCAAAAAAGCACACACAGCATCGTTGTCAGTTGTCAGCGGTGTGTGACTGAGCACTTATTCCCAGTTTGCAGCTTGACTGAATATCAGTAATGTTAGTGCGACTGATTGTCACTCCTTTTCTTTCCAAAAGAAAATTAATAATGGATTGAAATCAGCACTGAAAAACCAATCAAACCAAATGCACAATTGGACAAACTCAGCATTGATATAAACATGACTTCAGAATATTGAACCTTTAAAAGGGCCTCAGGTTTTCTGCTGAGGTTGATTTGAATCTATTACAGTAAATAAACTTTAGTAGTGCGACAGTGAAAGACTTAATGGATTTATCCACAGTTGCAGACGTTTCTGACCATGACAAAGAAGTTCACATCTTATGTTCTAATTCTCGTTTTGAGTTACAACAAAGTAATGTTTCTAGTTAACTGTATTTTCCACAGAATAGTGACACTCTCGCAGTGAAAAAGCTAAAATCTTGATTTTATTGCCATGGACGGATTATAATCCTATGGAGCCCAAGGTACTACCTTGTAAAAGGGCCCCCTAATCAAACAAAAGGCTCCCAGACTGAAAAGAGATGACAAGTAAGTACAAATAAAACAGATGTGTCTCTAGTCTATTTGTGGCTGCATGTTGTATGTCGCTGTAACAGGTGCTGCATCCAGTAAGGTTTGTTTTAAACAGTTTAATGTTTATTTTTTATTCTTTTTTTTTTTTCTTACTTCATTTTTGCTGGTTTCCATCTTTTACTGGTAATTTTTTTAATCTCTTTGAAATCATATCCAGTCTAATGACTGTTTGGTGGCGTACTATGTTTCTTTATAGTTGTCTGAGGTGAGTCTTTGTGGCAGTTTTGGGAACTTTGTAGATGTAATTTTGCATTGTCTTGACCCCACTTTTGATGATTTGATTAACTAACGCAAAAGTATTAAAGGGACGTTTCATTTTTTTATAGTCGGATGACATGAAGCACTTACTCAGTCAGTGTCTTACCTACAGTAGACAGCGGTCAGAGCACTCTCAGTTTGAAGAATCAGGGAGGATTAGAGGCCAGAGACTCAGACCTCAAATGTTTCATAGCGTTTCAAGCGAACGCTTATGCATCAGATAGATATTCACTTTTTCACTATTGTCTTCACCGATGAACATCCATGTTGATGCACATTATTTACACGCACAGTGGCTGTGCAATGTTGTGTGACATCCTCCCGCTGTCTAAATCAAGTAAGACACTGAGCATGTTTACGTGACATGTTAATGTGATAGAAGCTCTCAAAACTGGACGAAAACACCAAGATAATTCAGCTGGGATCTGAATCACTCCCGAGTGTATACGCGAATGCACTTAGGTACACCGCAAATTTCCATCTTTTTGCATTTTTCCTGTAAAAACACTTGTGTTACTGTATTTTAATACGGCCGAATTCCTAAATTTCCTATTTTTTTCTTTTGTCAGACAGATACAGGCGTCAGAAATTGTGACTGTTAGACTAAATGTTAACTCACAGTCGCTGAAAGATTGTAAAGATTGTCGCTCTTCTCTATTAAACTTCTAATATTACATTTACAGTGTCATCAGGCAGCCCAATAACCATTCAAGTAACTTTAAGACAATGTCTGTGGAGTGAATTTGACTACATTTACACAAGTATCTCCCACAGAGAAAGTTAAAAACTGCAGAATATCTTGAATGCTTTTTCATATAGTCCGCAGCAACCCTTTTTACTCTTTGGGACCACGGGCTCGTGCCTTTTAATCTTACTCAGTAATCCATTCAGTGTTAGCATGCTAACATTTGCTAATTAGCGTTACACACAGCTCAGGCTAACGGCCCATCATTAGTTTAGCAAGGTCATAAATCAAACAAAGAAAAACAGGTGGTATTTGACCCTTTGTAGACTCTTATAAGAAAAAGCTAAGAGATCACTAAAGCAAGAGGGATCTATCCTCTGAGGATTATGAATGCAGATACAAAATTTCATGTTTATCCATCCAGTATTTGTGCAGGTTTTTTTCAGTGAGAGCTAATAAATCTCATCAGCATCTTTAAAGCCAGCACGGCTAAAAGTGAAAGATGCTTGTCTTTCTTTTCAACTCGTCTCCACACTGAGCAAAAACCTTGCCCGTAATTCAGAGTTAAAGTCAAAATCACATGACACACTTCTAGCTGATCCAAGCTGATTATAGCGTGTTGATGGGGGCTGAAGGCTGCTGAGCTGCTGTGCCTGCTCTGGCCTACAAACTCAGCACAACATCTAACAGATACAAAGCAGCTGAAGATGCTAACGACTCCTATGGTTGTTCAACAGCGTTATAAAACACTTACCCTTTTCTCCGGTGTCTTCAATGGACTCTGAAAAATGAAGCATTAAAAAACACAGTCAGGCATGTGTTCAATAACAGAATGCAACACACATGGAGTTTATTTTCCCGCCAAATCCTTTCCCCGACAACAAAACAAATTTGGTGTATTTGTATGTGACTTATAGCATGTTTGACTGAAAAGTCACAGTCTGACTTCCGAACTGAAAAATGTTGACTTGGTAGACCCTTTATTCCTGATTCCAATACCACACGTGTCACAAAATCAATGCAGCATGCTGGTCAGTTTGGTTCTTTTGCTGTGCATTGACAAAAGATGTGTGTGTGTGTTTGGGGGGGGGGGGATACGCTGGATCTTCCAACTGTTAAAAAAAAAAAAACTGTACAAATATACACTTAGTGGAGATCTGCTTTTAGATTGGCTGACTCTGTTTTCATATTTGTACCAATATGATCGCATTGGGGATATCATCCGTCTTCAGCAATTACCCTGTGAAAAAGAAGTAAACACACGTGGAAATGAGAAAAGGTGAGCCGAGGAGCTGAGTCAAGGCATGCAGCCAAAAATGGTGTGCATGCTGCCTTGCCAGCATAAAAGCCCCAGAGTCCGACGGTGTGTGTGCTTGTGTGTGTGTGTGTGTGTGTGTGTGTGACAGAGACAGAGATTAAGGGCATGTGCAAGGATGTATATTAATGTGTTTGCAAAAAGCATTGAACACCAGCGCTACCTTTTCCTCTCTGCATCCTCAGCGTGCTTTTTCCACCAACTTTGACACCAAACACCTTTAACACTGGTGAAAAGAGGACCAGTTGTTGAAGGGGGGGTCTGCTGTTCGGTGCTTTAAGAGGAAGTGGGTCAACTTCAGATTGCTAGGGGTGAATTATGTAAGGCAGACAATGGGATTAACTGAGCTGAGAAGTATCAGCTGATGATACTTTCACACAGACTCTGTGTCTGTCTGCTTCTGCTGGGGGCCCAAGCTGCTGCTGCTTTTGTCCGACCGTCCCATGTGACCTGAGTGCATCACAGTTTCCCTCTTGTTCGACCCCCCTGTGGGGCAAAAACAAGCCGCAAACATTTCTATTTTGTGTTACCTTGCAGCTATCATTAATCTGCAATAACATCTCATGGATGGCAGGTGACCTGCAACTCTAGAAAGGGTTCACCCTGGGACAGATGCTGGCTGGCCCCGCTGTGACATGACATGACACGCTGATTCCTCACCAATCAGCACACACTGTGCCAGTGCAGGCACTTTCAGATGGAGCTGGATTGCACGCCTGGCTATATTTGTAGAAGATCGGATTTAGGGAGCAAACCACTCGAACATCAAACCCCTCCCGTTTGGTCCCATTAAAGCTTCTACATTTCATCCCCTTTTTTTGTCAGAGGAGACTTTCCTTTCAAGTGGTCTGACATGCTGCCAAATGGAGCGCAAGAGCAGGCTGCCGAGACTCCTCTGAGAGATCCTAGAAACCATTACTATCCAGGTCAACTCTGTTCACTGAGTGGGGGCCTGCTGGCTGTGACACCATCCGATGCTGAGCAGTCAGGAGCCACAGATAATGCTGTTTGTGTTTTGGTGGTAGTGGACATGAATTCACAAACATCGAATCTGGGCGAGCACATGAGCTATTACAGTAAGACTTTAAGCTACCGCTGATTGAGTGGCAGTGGTGGAATCAGATGGTCTAATCCCTATCTTACATCCTTTGATAGTGCATATGTCATGAAAATTCACTTAAAGATCCCCATAATAACAGCAGGCTTCCCGACCCTTCCATTGTTGGATGGGTTGTGCTTTGAAAACACCCGACAACGGTTTTGCAGATATATATAAATGCAAAACTGTCACTTCTTTTTAGCAATACTGACAAACTGCTCTGGTGTTTTTGTCATGTGACTGTCCACACACTGCGTAAACAACAAGCCATTACTCTGCATTCAAGAGAGAAAGAAATACAATCAGCCTGGTCAGTAAACGGTAATGAAACAAGTCTGTATCTCCACACACGCAACTGACTGGTCACTTGCGTTTCCCCCTCTCTTTCTTATCTCTCACACACTCACACACGCCTCCTCTAATCCATAGTACGCAGCCGGCTCTTACCTATGCAAAGCTGGAAAACATAGGCGTAGTAGGACCAAGCCACTATGAGAGCGATGAACAGGACCGGGATCCAGTACAAAACTCTCCAACAGCCCCACTTGATACTACGCGAGCCCGACGGTGCCATAGTCTAGAAGCGGATCATTTCCCGTGCGCATTCGTGTGCTGCTCCTCCTCCCTTCCTCTCCCCGAGTGTGCTCACGTATGTGTGCGCGCGTGTCTTCTAGTAGTCTGTCACTGCATCGTAGCTCCGAGTCTGATCAGCCTCGTCGGGAGCTCGGATGCAACATCCCAACCAGCCTCCCACCCCCGACTCTGATGCTGCCTCTTCCGCCGCCGCCGCCGCTGCTGCACCGCGCTCCCCTCTGATCGTCCCGCGCCGCCGCTGGCGCAGACCACAACACAGTATCAGACAGCTCGCGCACACATACACAGACATAAACGCACGCACACGCGCTCAGACATAAGACCCAGAGTCAGCGCCGCCCCTGCTGCCTCCCCACAGGTTGCCATGACGTCCGCGAGATGCTGCAAGCCTGGCACATTTTTGCCTGCGCGCGCAGGAGATGGGTTCAATAAGTTCGAATTCGCGTCTGCTGAATACGCACACACGCACACACACCCACACGCGTGTGTTATGAGCATAAGCCTGCACATATGGGGTCACTGCAGTGGTCAGTGGTCTCACTAGGAGAGATGTTAGCTCCCATCATGCTCAGCGATTTGTCTGTTTAACATTCCTTTACACGATTCCTTGCACCTAATTACCAAGCTGTGTAGGTGGAGATTTCCATGATTCCCCTGCTGCACATCCTCAGTATCTGAACTTGCAAAATATTTTGCGATCCAGAAAATGCAGGACCCCCCCCCCCCCCCGCGCCCCTGCCTGGCTGCACTTTTGCAATCGCTGTACAAGAATCATTTCTAATATAAGATTGCAAAGCTCTATATGTTTTTCTTTCTTTATTTCCCCTTTGAATGCTGTTTCATGGCACTTTGGCTCCCTTTGCCAATATTGTGAGTGGGTGACAGGCTGCAGCAAACTGACAATCTGCACCACAATCTGCACATCTCAGTCTCATTAAAAGCTGAGGTTGCTGTAACATATGCGCACTCCACTAGCTATGATGCTTTACTAAAAACATGTGAGCAAAATACTCCAGGTGTTCAGAATGTATGGAGAGAGGGAATGGCATACAGTACTGAGAAAAAATCTTGAGCTACTCTTCATTTCTTGATATATTGCCAGGAGGAAATGGTGCAGCATTCTATTGAAATATGTGCAAACATCAATAGAAATGCAGAATATGAGGCAAAAAAAGAGTTCATTCAATCCCAACAAGCTTGATAGTCGATGTTTGGTCTGAGCACCTTTATTCTTCAACGCAGCCTGAACCCTCTTAGACAAGCTTTCCGTCATGTCCTTCTTCAGGAATAGTTCTCCAGGCTTCTCGAAGCACATCCCAAAGCTCTTCTTTGGATGTTGGCTGCCTTTTTCGTTCCGTTCTCTGTCAACTTGTCTTTGTAATAGACTTCTGAAAACAAAGTGCCTAAATATACAATTGGAAATTGGTCCTTTGCAAAGATATATGTTACGTGTACACACAAAACTGGTTCATCCTTAGATGAGCCCAAATGATTCATAGGTCAGCGTCAGGTTGCTTAGCAAACAACAGAAGGCATTCCTCTGAAACTGGTCAGGTATAAGTACTGGATGGAGAGAGTGAGAAAGCAGCCAATGTCCAAAGAATAACACAAAAGTCTGGATCCTTGGATGCAAAATATAAAGAAATGAGGGTTGGCTCAGGACTTTGCACAGTAATGTATGCATGCACAAATAAACACATAAAGTACACGGGTTACATGAAGCAACAATGTTTGCAGAGTCATCAAAACCAGCGGAGAACGCAGCGAAAGAAAAGAGGTCTGAAACCATGGGACACTGTATCACAGTATCACTCTCTGGGTTATCACTGAGAGGCACAATATAACCTCTGTCCTGATGGGATTGAATTCAGTGCACCGTGGGGAGAATGCTGGGAGCTCAGTGAGATTATATAAGCTTTTATTGGGGCTTTCCTTCAACACAAGCGCCAAACATCCCGTACATTATCACCACTGATTTCGCAGAACACCATACACACACAGATTCCCTTGACAAGAGGAGTGCTGCTCAGCCTGTGGAAATAGTTTTGTAACGTCCCTGATGGATCTGTGGAAGCTTTTCAGTTTCTGGGAAAACAACTCTGATCAAGTCATCAGAGTTATTTCAGATGAAGACGGAGGCTTTAGAATTTCAATAAAGGAGTGACTTGAAAACCTGATGCTTTGAGTTTGAAACATTTTGGCATCAAAGGGCTCTGAAGCTGTAATCCCAGAGGCTGTGCACGGTGGGTAGGATGGAGTGACGTTTAAACTTCAACCAATAAAAGCCTACGGAACTCTTAGCTAAAACAGAATTTTATTAATGTCTCCTTTCGCCACCTTTCTGCAACTGCAGCTCTAAAATGCTGAAGCACCCGAATAGCTGTGTCTACTTTGTGTCCAAATGAACTGGAAGGTTTGTAATGAGAACATGAGAGGCAGAGTGACGCCGAAGTTCACATTCGACAAGAAGTGGGAAATAGTGAGTGAAACTAGTCGCACATTTCTGCCGTCCATGTGACGATCAATATTGAACGGATATTATAGCCAAGAATGTTTGGGCTTTTTTTCCCTCTTTTGTTTTTTTCTTAGCCTCTTGCTGTGACCTGCGAGAAGATTAGAGTTGCGAGACAGAACTATGGGTCATGTATGGGCAAGTCGTAAAAAGGATGCATTTCAGTCCTAACCATGATTATTATCTTGCCCTGAAACAAGCAATGTCATCATCTAAACCCTACCAGGAAGTGAGAACGTTTTCGTTGAGTGTCGTGTTATTGACTGAACGTATGTCAGAGGTGCAAAACTCTAGAATGTCTACTCTGATGTGGAAATGCTCAGATGAGTCATGCATCCCTGCTGCTGCTCATAGGGGCCGTGCTTTACAGGACGACATTATAAGATTGTTATTCATATATTATGGATCCTTTGAGCCATTGTTCCACTCAGGGACTGTTAAACTGTCAAAAAAAAAAAAAAAAAGCATAATTGGGGTGTCGTGCAAATGCGCAGGATGATACAACCTCTACCATGTTTTACTGCAGGTAGGCTGTTCTTTCCCTGCAAACTGATTCACCACATTCCCAAAGAGCTCCTCTGTGGTTTCCCCGGTCAACAGATCAGTTATTTCTTATATATTTGTGCCTTTCAATAGAGTAGCCCCACATCGTTCAGAGTGCAGTGAATGGAGCAGGCTGAAACCAGCACCACGATTGCTCTAGGTCAGCTTCAAGGTCTAGATGTCTTGTGTGGCGTGCTGCGGGGCAGCCCGTCTCTGTGTAAGCTCCGTGGCAGAATGATGAGCACGCTCTGCGCATGCTCTTCAAAGTGGTCAAAGTGGTCTAAAGTAATTACAGACTATGCGTATAATTTAGTTGTGCCAATGATTTTGACAAGGACTGGAGAAATCTCCATCTGTAGCATCAGGTACAGATGAAGGGCTTGGAATGGATGAGCACCGTCAGGGAGCTGCAGCAGAATCCTTAAAGGACCCTCTTTGTGTTCTTTAACTAAGTGTAGGATTAGAGAGTGAGCCAATTATTACCCTGCTGAATTAATCATTTAAACATTAAAAAAAAAAAGTCCCCGATCAGTCCTGAACACCCACGCAGCCGCAGGTTCCTCATGATTAATAACGTTAATGATTTGCCTTCAGGTTGAGGCTAGAACAGCTCATTTATTCTGCCTTCAGTCCAGTGTAAACACAAGAAGGGGAAGAAAAAAAAAATAATGGACCAGTGGCTGGTTGAGAGGAGACGGCAGCGGTTCACAATTTATTAGCTGACATGCGTGAAAACAGAGATGAGAACTGCAACAAAGCAAGAAACTACTGACGTGTGTGAAAGCAGAAGAGGAAGCCAGAGCGCACAAAATGACCAAGAGTCCAAATGCTTTAATATTTATTGCACCGTATCGTTGTCACTGCATCTGCGCTCTGATTTCAGTGTAACAGTCAAAGCCTGATAGAGGTAGACAAACAAATCCAAACATCTAATATATGAACAAAAAGTAGACTGAGATACAGTTCATTATTCTGGTCGATATCAAAGCATATAGCATGTTGTTATCTTTAGAGTTTTAACATCGTAGACAAAGCAAACATTATCCCTGGTTAATCATCAGCCATTAAGACTTCCTCAGTAAAGCACAGCAAGTCTAAGTTCCTCCTCCAACATTTTAAAGGTCGTTCTGACATATTGCTCCTTTAAAGCCAACCATCATCAAAGCTGAGTGACTCAGGAGGGAAACAAACGTATGGCTTCAATATTCTACATAACAATCTTTACAGAGGTCATCCCTGCTAGTGGCTTAGTGGCACTTCTTTCCACCAGCCATTAAATGATTAACACCGTTAGCTGCCTGTGGTTAAACAGTGAAAAAGCCACAGACTGAGTGTGAGTGAGTGAGTGTGTGTGTGTGTGTGTGTGTGTGTGTGTGTGTGTGTGTGTGTGTGTGTGTGTGTGTGTGTGTGTGTGTGTGTGTGTGTGTGTGTGTGTGTGCGTGTGTGTGTGTGCTCCTGCTAGCTCGGGAGGATTTTAGCTGCAGCGCTTTGGACTGAAAAAGAGGAGGAGGAGGGCTGCAGAGCCGACAACATGAGGAAAGCAGGAGAGCGCTGTGCCACTGGACAGAATCAGGACACAATGTCTAAATGAGACAAAAGCTGAAAGAGAGTCAACCATAAATTATTTGGTATCTTCTTAAATAAGTTAAAAGCATTTTTAGACAAATAAATAAAGTTAACAACAACACATAATTAGACATCTGTCTTAAGAGCGTGTACGCAAGCTAATTAGCGCAATTTAGAGTCTAGTAACAATGAGCAAGTAGACTTAGTTGGTTCACGACGGGTCACTCGTGTTTGTTTGACCATTTGCCTTCCATGAGGCCGACTCCTTCCTGTCTGTGCCACGTCCTGATTTTCTTGTCTCCGAAGTTGCTGCAGCATGCGTTGACCCTTCTGTGCTGACAAGAGAAGGCACAGCTGGTCCAGACTGTAGGACGTGCACAGTTGTCGGGGTCTTCATCTGGTGAGGACACAAAGAGAAAAGGATCATTTCAAACGCGGCGTGACACCGTGTAAGCTGCGCCGTCATCATGAAAGCGACGGGGATGAACAGTCGGCATCTCTTCTGCATTCCAGTGTAAGGCAGTCCCTCGGGTCCTGGGTCTTATGTAGGTCCCTGCCATCAAGTGCCACAGCTCAACAGTCGGTCTGCATGTATTTCATTTTAGAAATAAAATACAATATATAATAACATAAAGAGAGCCCTCTGTGAAAAACTCTCAGAATACAAGAGAAAAGGCTTTTGTTTGTGTAAGTGTTACTGAGGTGAAGATTACTACTTAAGCATGTGATTAAAAACAGGAGTAAAAGATAAGGATAGCAAACTTTGAGGCATTTTCATTTGAAACCAAGCGCTAACACTTTTAATTAAAAACACTGTCCATCACCTCGAAACGTTAAATAAGCCAATTAGGTGGATTTTTTCTTTGTTTTCTTCCTCTAATGTGTCACTTAAAAAACTTCAATTACTCTTTTCACTGCTAATGCGACAGCAGGAGCTCAGTGAAATCTGAACTCTTCTCTGCACTTTAATCCCGATCAAAGCAAACAACGAGGAGGCTAAATAAGGTTGTTTTTTATTCCTTTTGTCCCCAAGATGATTTTTTTTTCCCATTTTGAAGAACCTTTTTTTGCAAGGACACACAAGTCAAGCTGCCCACCAGATTTTTTTCTTTTCTTTTTTTTCCCCTCCCTTTTTTAATCAGGGATTATTATCAAACTCTCCTCTGAGAGGGTGCATTTCCTTTGAAACATTTATACAGCTTTAAACTGCCCTGGTCTCTGCTCATGTATGCAGATCTAAGCCGGTATCCGGTGGCAGTTGCTCAGGCGTTAATATTACAGTGTAACTTAATGCTTGGGGCAGCGGGGTGAGGGCCTCAAACACATCTCAAAAGACCGACTATGTGGTGCTGCCGGTACGTTTTTGGGACATACCTAAACATTTCTTTTTATTCTAAATTCTTTCACTTTGAAACGCTGGAGCCAACTCCTAAAACATTTCTCGGTAAATTCCGGCAGTGTGAGAAGAGACTGTTACCTATTTGCCTGAGAGCTCCTTCTTCATGCAGAATTTGAAAGAGATGAACTTCTCCTCCGCTCTGACACCCTGACAATGTGGGAGACAGTGAGAGAGGAAGAGAAAGGAAATTGAATCCCACAAAAAAAAACAAAGTCATTATCATCCACTAGATGGCAGTACAACGTCACACCTTAAACGCCACATCAACGCCTCCCTGACGAAAGGTGCCAGGAGGGTAATTTAGACATGATGATATGGAGTTATTTCAGTGTACTACTACCTAGATAAAAAGGATACATAATAAGTCCTTAGTAGAAGTCATAATTAAACCAGACACATGATGTTTTGTTGCTAACAGCTGCTTAAGCAACCCAAATTGTTTCAAAGTACTGTTTTGAAGGTGAGCATGCATCTGAGCTCAGAGTGAAGCCTTTCATTTCCCCATCCATGTGTTCAGCCTTAAAAAAAAATTAAATAAAATAAAATGCTGGGATCAGTCACATGAGCCAGACCTCTGACACCGACACATCTGCACTGCTTCACTCCAGAGTGCGCCAGCGGGGGACATCTCCACCTCTATCTTTAGTTGCACATAAAGGACGTCTCACCCCGCCGCCACGATGCAGCCGGTCCTTCATGACGCCAACAAACTCCTTGTGGCTGAGTTTTCCGTCATGATCCTCATCGAAAATCTTGAAGACGGTGTTGACCAGGTGGTTGGTCAGCTTTATCCCCGTGGCCACGTAGACCGCCCGCGTAAACTCCTCTGAGAAGGAAAGGAAAAAGTGAACAATAAATCTACACCACGGGTGAGCAGCCAATTTTTACTGATTTCTTGGATTTCTTTTTAGGCAATAAAGTAACATTCTAATCAGAAAGAACTAATCTGCCTTTTTCAAACCACCATAAACTGTGTAATAGAAGTGCCTAAAGCAAGGAAAAAAAGAAGTAAACAGTATGAGTTAATGAGGGGAGGTAGGGGAGGTGAGCACAGGTGGACAAGTTGTTCGTTCCAAGTTGCAGTTACAGATACAGATGTTCTTTCTGGTTGAAGCACAGCTGCTTGGATGCAAAAGGAACTTTATCAAATATTATCATTAGAAGAGATCAGGGAGGTTAGTTTAGTCACGAGGAGCACAACTCAGACTGTGAAAACAGCTGTATAATGTATCGAGGAGCCCTCCAAAGGTCATGATGTAAAGAGATTTTTCTTTAAACTTCACAGTTAATTAATTAACTTATTATTTAGACAATTATGTCCTCACTAGAATTTTTGATTTGGGATCAAATCTGTGTAAATTTAAAAAAAAAAAAAAAAAAAGCTCCCAAAGCTTAACACACAACAATTGATTGGCCTATACAGAACCCAAACATAAACCTCATCCAGCAGCTATAGAACTGCTCGGTTCAGGCCCTTTCATTGGCCCAAATCATGACGCTACCGCCGCCGTGTGTTTCTCTCTCTCAAAGCGGATCTGTTCTCATTAAAACCAAGTTCTGTTTTGATCTGGACTGTCTACAAATGTTTTTTTCTTTCCTTTGTGACCTCACAGACTATTCTACACCTTGTTCATGGAGGGATCTTGACAACTCTAGAGGAGTTCTTGAATTTCCTCCATTTGAACACAACCGGCCCGACTGTTCACTGGAGGTGATTTTTGTAACCTTCTCCTGCCCGATGAGCATCAAAAACTCCCTTTTGTTGATCCTTTCTGCCTGGAAAATGGACCTGGAACACATCCCAAAAAGAAAGACGCATCCCTAAAAGACGGTCCGGCATTGAGGATATCGAGCGAAGAAGCATTTCGGGTGTTATTTTTGTCACATTCTTCCCTCACACGCGTCTTAAGGTGTGTAACAGTGCAGGGTCGTCGTCGCCTCAACACATTCTCTTTTGGGGCGCAGTGATACAGCCCCACGCCATCACAGAGCCTGTAGTAATCCTTTGCGCCTGCGGTTACAGCGGTTCCTCAATGTTTCTTTTTCTAAGCATTTAAATTAGTTTGTTAAAAAACAGGCGATCCTCCGCTCATCTTCGCTGCTTTGATGCTGCATTCGTAAAAATCACAATATCGTCTGTTCGGCAAAGTAACAGCTCAAACGCTTCATCATTTAAATGTCTTTTAAGTGTTTTTCTAACTTGAGTTTCTGCATTTTAAATTCAACATGATGTGCCATTTCTAATTAAACTGAGAAGGCTATTTGCAAAATGAAATATTCCTCGAGTCCCGACGGAAACCACAAAGTCATGAGGAGAAACCATTTTAAGTCTCCTGTAACTCACACAAAAGGGTCCCATTTCATTGTGGTTCCAAACTGTAATGCTTTACCTTGACCAATAGAACGGTTTGCAAAGTTGTACATTTGCATGGCGATGATAAAATCCTCCAGGTTGTTAAGGAACTGAAAGAAGGACCTGAACTCCTCAAAGGTGATTCCCTGAAAAGAAATAAATAAAACAATGTTTTTACTCATGAACTGGATAACACAAGAGCCACGTAAAGCACGCAAGCTGCAACACTCCGGCAAAGGATGGTGCTAAAATTCACACAATACATAATCTGGCTCCTTTCATCTTGGAAGGAATCCTTTAGTGTGTGTGGGAGCTTGAAGCCATCAGATAGATAACACACCCATACAGACAAAGTATACATTGCTGGATTTTCCCTGTGCAGTATGGACATGCTGAGCTGTCAGCAGCGGGGGGAGGATTGTAGCTTTTGGGGAGAGGTCAGGTCGCTTGCAGACTTTTCTAAAGCAGATTAACCTGATACTTGAATAAACAAAAACAAAAGTGATGAATCCCCAAACATCTCAGGCTTGGCTGATGACTCAAACACTGAGCCCATTGAAGTCCACTCAACCATCCTGCGGCTACTAGCTGTTTCTCTTGCCGGGGGCCCAGCCGAACAGACAACACACACAGCCTAACAAATGGAGTAATGACTAATCTGTGACGCTTTGCTGTTTTAACAATGTGGGAGCCATAAAATATCGCTTAGCGCAATGATGAGACCCACTTGATTATCAATGGAGATCTAGCAACAGACTACTCGAGGCGGCTGAGGAGCTGCTGGCACCTTTTCATGCGGGTCAGCGTGCCAGAGGACAAACAAATTACAGCCGAAATGAGGCTGCCTCACTCAACAGCTAATTCACAGAACGTTATCAGAAGGCACCAAAGGTAATATATACCATATACATCCCAAATACCCCCAAAACAAAATCATCACAGACTATTTTCAGCTGAAACCACATGTAGCAACGAGACAACGTAAACTTTATGTTGCCATTGAGCTTCTTCAGGAGATCCAAACAAAAAGGTCAAATGCTTTGGAAACCCCCTGACTCAGAGAGCTGCACAACATTTCCACTATGAATTGTGATGTCTGTGATTGTGATGTTTTAGAAGCTGTCAGTTGATGCAACAAAGGTGGAATTTTCCAGTTCTGAGCTTTGTTTGTTTTGTGGTATTTCCACGTTTTGGATCAGACACTTTCATCCTATACCGTGTCTGCAGCCTAAATCTGCAGCTAACCCAGCAGCTATTAGCTTAGCATAAAGTCTTGAAATAGGGGTAAACAGCTAGATTTGGAAAATTAAATCCTAATAATTCCCTTAAAGGGGATATTCTTTTTTGTGTGTGTGTGTGTGTGCTGCGTGCTTCTGAGGCTGCGCAACATATATCAGTTTTTATATATAGTAGTTTTATATATAATAGTTGTTCTTCTGTTTTCTATTGCCTTGTCTTTTCAATCAAAGGCCCGTCATTGTAGTCTGCTTAATTACTTGTGTCCTGTTTTGTAGTTGATGTGGGATTAGTGTCAGGATACTTTGTTCTAAAACGCAGCAACACAGACATCGTTCAGCTGTTTTAAAAATTGGCTCCTCTCCTGTTCCCGTTCCAAGTAGCTGTTCCTCCTTGATTCTCCAAAGTGAGAGTGCACAGTCGAATGTTTCCTGCTGGTAAGACACTGACTGCTAATAAGTACTTCACAAAGCCCCACTTAAAAAAAGAAAAGAAAAAATGTTGAATTAATCCAGTGGGTTTTAAGATGTTCCACCAGGTGTTTTTCCAAGCATTAAATACTTCTTTTCAGTTTTTTTCTTGTCTCTTTTTCAATTCAGCTCGCACAAAATTCAACTTTGGCATAACAAATAGAAGCAATCAGAGATAACATCTCATCAGGAAACCTTTTCATC
The DNA here is from genome assembly GCF_027942865.1 of Odontesthes bonariensis. Taxonomy (NCBI): domain Eukaryota; kingdom Metazoa; phylum Chordata; class Actinopteri; order Atheriniformes; family Atherinopsidae; genus Odontesthes; species Odontesthes bonariensis. The sequence goes on along the minus strand of NC_134518.1, from coordinate 11,525,535 downwards.
CGGCAAGCCGTGACGCACGTTCTCCAAATACGCATTGACGTCGTCCACATTTGTGTAACGAAGAAGAATGCGAGCAAAGTCCTCCTCGCTGATGGTAGGCATGCCTTTGGAGTAGGAGAGGAACTCTATCTCAAGCACCTCCGTCTGCAGGTTGTCCATGAACCTGGAAGAGTGAGACAGGCAGCAGTAAGGGCCACCACCACTTAACATTGTCACTCACAAAACCATCAAAAGTTTTAGGTTTGGAGGGTCAGTGTGGTATGCAAAAAATATTATTGATGCAGAAGGAGAAAATGTTTTTCTTAGACAGTCAATAATCAGAGAACAGACGAAAAAAAAATTCAAACTTACTTGTAGAAATCTTCAAATTTCAACTCGGCTTTGCCTCTTTTCCCAAAGAAATGCACTAACAGTGTTGTCTCCGTTTTCTCATCCACGTGCTGTGAGAGGGAACGAAAACTGAGCAAGTCAAGACTTCTCCCAGCTTTAAATATCCAGCACAAATGTGATAGATTCTCATGAGTGCAGAAAAACAAAGTGAGCGCTCTGCAATGATAAAACCAAACCCTGTTAAAGTTTAGGCAAAGTCTGCAAATCCAGCATTCTGTCACACACAAGACTCTCATGGTGATAAGGAATATATTAATCTATTTCCACGGTTGGCAGTAAAATTATTAGTTAACAGCTCAAGATGCCACTTAATCATTACTCAGAGTTCATGGTTCATTCATCAGAGACCAATCATAGGGCTGACATTCTTGATTTGTGCACGATCCAAACACGTGCCGTGCAACACAGTCATTAAACATGCTACAAATCCGGTTCAAAGAAACATTAGCACACTTTGAATATTCGCCTGACAGATGCATAAACTAAGAATAAGTTCCAGAGTGCTTGCCAACAAGCATATATAGGATTTTTTTTTTTTTTTTAGAAACATAGCAGCACTCAAGTGATACAGCAGTGTGTGGTAGGATCATTTTATTGAGCATCTTAAAGGGTGCCTCGCTACCTCAGTCAGATCAGAAAACAGAACTTGACTTGTGCCACGTCTGAGAACGTCCCACATGCCTGGGGCCGCCACATGCTGACCGTCTTTTTTAAGAACCTGTGGCAGCAGTTGAAGCACACCGGTTAGATGACAAAATACACGTTGTACATGTAACCATTAATTGGGAAAGCAGCACAGATAGACTAACTCTGACAATACACGGTGACAGGCAGGAGGACTGAGACACACAGAGCAGAAGAAAAAGGAAGAGCTGGAGAATTAGACAGGCGTACAGAAAGACAGAAATGACAGAGTGTGTGCCTCCAGAGACGCATGCAGGAACAGAACGGGGCTGACACCAGCGTAGCCCTGACATGAGCCTGCTCTGCAGCCATGCATGCAAACTCTTGGCACAACACTGTGTTAACATGGTTAACACATGTCTAAAGCATGCAGGGCGTATGGCCTGACGGGGGATTCATGTCAGGTCAGTTCTGTAACAGAATCCAGATATGTCATCATTTGATGCTAAGCTGCAAAGTAAATGCAGGCTATCAAACACCGTCCATCTACATTTCTGTTGTGAAAAAGCCTCAGATTTCGATTTGATACATTTCCTGGAACATGTCTGCCCTTTTCTCTGTGTCACAGCTGCTTCTTGATGCCGTCTAGAAGCTGGAAGCCACTATTTTTCCTCAATGAAGTCAGGCTCCTGACATAAAACTAACCAGTCATTAGTCTTATTACAGTTTACTCTTTTCACTCACCCAGCAGCTGTGAAAGCACAACAGCCACACAGACACACAACATTCAGTTCAACAGTTTGCTTGTAAAGGAGTCATGTTCAGTAGTAAGATCACAGGAATTCTGCCCACTGAGCTGTGAAGAAAGCTGTGATTTTAAAACCCAGCGATGTACCAAACTGTGTTGGTGCCTCTTTGTTTTCAACCTCATCTTTTCTTCAGCTTCTGCTTCTCTCAAGGCTCGACGTCGCCGCTTTCATTTGCAACATGGTCACACGGGCAAACCAGAAACAGCCGGCTGCCGCCGACACTTCATCGCTTGCTTAATTTCATAATTAATTCTATTTATTTATCTGATTTACATTCTCATGTCTGAAGCCTGGGATAGAACGTGTGACAGCTGATTAAACAGCTCCCCCGCTGCGCCTCATCGCTTTTTACTAATGTAAGATTTACGGCACAATCCCGCAGCTAATTACGGAACAACTCTTCAATGCCTCGCGCTGCTCCCGTCTTATCCCATGAAAAGATCCTGATACACTTGTAATTAGAATATTCTGGGGAAAGCCCAACCACAGCGCTCAAGGCATGCCTGCCACATTATGTGTGCTTGAAAAGATTAGACTTTTGAACTTCTTGCTGGAAAGATGCCTACATTTAAAATAGAGGGACTCGAAACAAAAGCACCTAAAGGTAAAAATCTTCAAGCAGTATACAGAAAAGATAGGCCCGTCGCTCTGTTGGTCGTAGGCTCTTCTATGTGTGTGTGTGTGTGTGTGTGTGTGTGTGTGTTGAGTGGCTTTCATGGAGCTGCTTCTCCTGTCTGACTGGCATCTTCATGGTCAAACCCATCTGAAAAGGTAACTTGAGCCCAAATACCACTCCCAGAGAAACTGTAAAAATAAAACATGTGGGTCCGGGCAAAAACATTGTCAGTCTTCAGGTAAGAGCTTTTTGAAGTAGAAACTCTTGCCCAACATTGTCAAAAAGAGAGAACATAAATCATCTGCGCTGCACCATGGGCATTACCCCTCACCCCAACACACACACACACACACACACACACACACACAATATGTCAGATAATGTTGAAGTACAAAGTGATGTATTTCAGTTTCAGCGAACGTGAAGGAGGATATCTGGTGTTAACGGTAACAAATGCGGGTGGTGTCAGCCCCTGACATACAAGTCTGTTTTCTATGCTTACTCGCGTTAGGAGGACCACATTCCAAAAACACATGCAGCAAGCAAAACTGTTCATTCTCCTTCAAGGAGAAAGAACAATACGTACACTGTGTGGCTGGGATTTGCGAGGACCGTAAAGCTGCAGGCTCTGAAATGCAAAAGACAGAAGATGCGTGCACTATAAAGGACTCATTCATTATTCACAAAGTATTTTAAGGGAGGAAGATGGGTTGAAATTAGTTTATAAAGACATCATATTTCTATGACATGACTTCCCTGGTGATCTAAGATTAGCCTTGTTATTTCCCAAGGCTTATGAATTCACCCAGCGTTTTCATTCCCAATGCTGTCTTCTTGCAAAGCATCATTATGCTTCCAAATCTAGAGTGCCCATTCTAATGATCTTTTTGATAGTTATACGGGCGTAAGATTAATTCAAGACTGTCCAGAGATGCTAACATCTGTCCTGGCAGAATAAGCTCTTCCATGTTGTGCTTGTGCGATAAGACCTCAAAGAGTATCTCTTATCGCTCTGTTCATCCCTGCCTGTTTACATCCACCTGCATGTGGCTTAAGAAGCCCTAAGGAGATGAAAGCCTCAGGCATGTTTTACCCTGTATGACCACAATCACCTCTGTGCAGCAGCTGTTCTCTCTAGGGTCTTAAAACAAGTGTTCCGAGCACAGACCTACAAAGTTTAACATTGTATTACAGCTGCATTTACTTTTTAGGGCTAATGAGAGAAAACGGACATATGGGGTGCCGCGACCAGTGATGTGAAGACATGTTTCAACAGCATCAGAAGACGGAGAATGTGAACTACTTCTATCTCATACAAAGGCATCAACAAGGTAAGAATTTTCCATAAAGGTCAATACAAGAAAGAGTTCTCTCCATTGTCCTTATTTTCAAGAACCAAACTACCTTAAAGGTGCAATGTGCAACCTTAGAAGACCACTTGGTGTCGCACTAGAGCAGCAGACTAAAGTGAAAACAAATGGAGTCGAAACCCAAACTGAAACCTTACCTGGTGCCTCAAAAAGTAGCCAATAGATCCATATTTTCAAGTAGAAACTGGCCTATATGTAACCTCAAATTAAATTATTTTACTAATTCAGTGATCCAATGCTGATATGCCATTGAGCTGGTAACAGGTAAAACGGGCAATATGTGTAAGTCGCCAATCAGCTGATTTCACAACGCTGGCTTGATGTGTGAACGCACACATCATGTGTGATCTGCCTCTGTCTGGCATTCGTGATTTACCAAGGAGAAACAGCACTGGGTTAAAGAGGTCGTTGTTTTTTTCACCACAATCGAACACCTGTTAACCTTACCGCTGTTTTGGACCACAGACACGCATGAAAAAAACAGCTTTAACCTTACAGTGAAAGTTAAAACGCCGACTTTGTCTGTCTGCGATTTGGGCTGGACACCAGCCATATTTTGCTAAAATAAGTTGAATACACAAACTTTGCAGAACAGAAAAAACAGAAAGATGGTAGTAAAAAAAATAAAAATAAAAAAAAGCAATTCAAACTTACTTGTTGGTCCAGTCTTTGCATGTCCTCGGTCATTTCTTTTTTGTCCTTTTTCTTACGGAAAATCTCTTCCAACTAAGACAGAAAACATGTATCAAGGACGATGGAACAGATCAAATGCATTTAGTTATATCTGATAATCAAGACGAGGTTCATACCACCAAGAACTCCCTTTTGTCCACCATTTCGTTCCCATCCGCATCAAACATGTTGAAAGCAATCTGAAAGCCTGCTTGGGGCTCTGAAATCCAACATAAAATGGTCGCTTTAGAAAAGTGTCTTTTAAACATCAAAGTATTTGGAAGATAGTTCAGTTTAATTTAGTTGAAATGTATGCTAACTTGTTAAAATGCAGAGCAGGAAGAGGTATTCTGTGTAACTGATGACACCTGGAACAAAGAAAAAAAAGTCAAGGCAAGAAACAAAAACCAAAATGTTCCCGTTCACACTCAAAATGGCATCAAATAGCATTAACCCGTTAGCTCAGGGTGTTTACAGATGTTCAAAGTCGTGCTGTCGAGATGAATAAGCCGTCCAAAGGAACAGGGCACACCTCCAGACGTAAGTAATCTTCTCGTGCTCACTGATAACATCTTAAAAGGTGCCTTTTTACTTCATGCTTGGTGTTCCCCTCACACAAACACAAGCTTTACAACCGAGCTGACCTATCTGGACACAAACCCAAACAAATTTAAGGCCTATGGCTTCTGATCGTGCTTGGGTAACAAGGTGTAATACATTCTCAAGTGATCTGTCACTGTTTTGAGAATGGCCGATTCAGGTTTTGTGTGGCGTCCTTCAGCTCCCTTTGTTGTGTGACACAGAGAAGGGAAGAGTAAGTGTCAGGAGACATCTCAGCGACTCAGGAGGCTTCTCCCTCCTGCCTCTGAAAGCATTCCCAAGCTTTTGTTTGCTCGGGAAGATAGAGAATCGAGCACAGATAGTTCTGGGTGACTGCTCTGGGTGTTATGGGAAAAGAACTCAGGTACAGGGTTTGCTGCAGGGAGATATTTCCAGAGAGAAGAACACCCAAGGGAGGAAACAAGACTTTTAACTCTGTTTTTCTCGAGAAGTTTGAGTTATGCTGCTAGTACGGTGGTACGTGGTAGCGGAGTACATGTGCAAACTTTGGTGTGAAGATAATTAGAGGTGCATGCCATGCAGCGAAGTTCATCTAAAACTTTTCCATGACAGACAGCTCCATCGTCTCTCAGCTTGGCATGTACGGCCCTATAATGACAAAAGATCTTTACCTTCAAAGCCTTTAAAGCCTAAATGGTTTGAAGAGAGAAAAAAATCTTTTAAGATTCCTGCCATGTCTCACCAATACCACACACCTTCACTCCTGGAGGGAGCTCCCCTCCTCCTCCCTGCAGCTCAGCCTCTGAGCTCAAGTAGATGTTGTTAGACAATACAAAGAATTCCACAGAAACACTTCATACAGAGTGGCAGTCCCGGAGATGTAATCCAATGCTATTCTCTGGCTTCATAATGTCCGTGGTGATCAGGGGGGTGGCCAGTGGGACATGTCTCGACATAGCAGGGTTCAAACAGCTCCCTCATTCTCTAAAGCAACGCTTTGTTCGCAGATCAATCCAGTTCTTTTTTTCCCTGACAAAGCTGCAGCGTTTAACAGCAGGATTAAAAGCCCCATATCCCAGCATTGGCACTTAACTAAAGCAACAGAGGAGAGAGCAGAACAGTGAGACCTGATGCTCCGATGGCTCGTCTGACCCACTGAGCAGGGGGCACACTGAAGCGTTTCACTCATACTCACAACCATGAGCAGAACTCTGCCGTAAACTCACGAACAAAACCAGATTCTCTCCTTTGAGACGCATCTGTGCCCAGCTTAATAACTTAGCTCAAGATCAAGCTCGAGGAGTTGTCATGGTGAATGCTGCTAAACACAGACAGCAGGATGGGAAGTCCAGAAGTCCTGTTGATTCCCCACCACAGCAGAGAGGCTTCAACTGAGCGTTAAAACTTTCAGATCAGATGATCGGTTTATTTGGAAAAAAATTTGGAAAAAAATACAGCATTAACTTTCAAAAGTGGCCAAAAATCAAGCATTCAATCCATTTGTTTCAAGAAAAACTCTCAATTTACTTTGCGTATGCTATGGAAAAGTGTTTCAGGACAAGATTGGGAAGGGCTTTAAAGCAATGTCCAAAGGTTTTTCTCAAGACGTGAAAAAAAAAAAATAAAATAAACTCTGTTATGTGTTCATGGAATGTCAGCTGATTGTGCAACTGTAGACTAGAGAGGGCTTGAAAGGGATTATTGCAATTCTTTGTATGTGGGTATACATCAGTCGGTAGAAAACACAACCACTCGTCTTATAACAGAAGCAAGAAAGAGTGATCATGGCCTTTCTTCGCTGGCTGCCTCTTAGTTACAGGACTGATGTTAAGATTTGACTGCTGGTTTTGAAGGCTCTTAATGGTCTGACCCCAGCTTATCTAGAGGAACTTTTGCATCATCCACCCAGAACAGTGAGGTTGACCAGCCCAATTATTTTAGGAGTTTAAAAATCTAAATACAAAAACATTTTTTTTTTACTCTTCATGTTGAGTTTTTTGTGGATTTATTTTTTTTAAACTACTTTCATGTAATGTGTTTTACTGTTATTTTTTTTTGGATGTTATTTTATTGCTCTAGGTTTGTTCAATTTTTGCTGTCCAGCACTTCGGTGCAGTATCTGTTCATTTAACACTGATAAAATTTCTGGTAATCCATTCCCGAGTGCGACTGTTTTCTCTTTATTTAGACAAAATTTATTATTTATCCCATCGCCAGGTCAAAAAATTATCAATACATTTTTTTGGGGGTAAGTTAATTTGCTTAATTAATACTTACCGGGAAAGAAAATAATTCATCTAACCTGGCAAAAAGAACCCAAATCTAACTTGAATAAAACATGCTGGATAAACTTATCTCGAGAAATGGTCTTTTTGACTCTCTGGGCTTCCCTGAAGGGCTTACAGTAAACATTCCAAATGTAAATGAATGACTCATCATTTGTTTATTGGGATTCTAAATGATCATATCTTTTCAGGACAGTTTTAACTAAAAATAAGTTGCTATGAACCTGAAAGTTCAAGGATTTTTTTCTGTTTGTTTGTTTCTTTAAATCAGAGAGAAAAAGCGAAAGATGTTCTCTAGAAATAAAATAAACCAATCTTTCCTGCAGAGGTTACCTTGGAAAAAAAATCTGCAACATGTTACCAGACTGACTGATTGATAAGATAGCATTTACAGGCCACACCCTCTGCTATGGATCAGGCGTACCACACGCACAACAGAGTACGCTCAGAATGAAACATGGGGCGGACTTACTATGACAGCTTTGTTTAAAAAAAACGTGCAGGGAAAGGGAATCACGACCACTCAAGGGGTTTGTGTGCAAGGAATAAAGCCGGGTCTTTACCTCGTTCTCGAAGATTTCTAAACAAATTAGATGATCCTTTCCAAGCAGGTGGGGTATCAGACAGCATCTTGTCTAATTCCTGGCAAAATAGAAGAAAATCCCAAATCACAAAGTCCTGAGTAATCCAAACATAATGCAGTGTTTACAGGCATTACAGTAATTACTGCGGTTACACAGCCGAGGAGGAGATTCTGCAAAACGGCAACAAGCGCTTCAGAGAAAACTCACCTTTTTTGTGAGGGACTTCCATCCCCTCTTGCCTGAAAGAAACAAGGCTAAAAGTTAAGAGTTTGACTAAAACATTATGTTGTCATGATGGATTCTGTGTCAGAGCAACAGAGCTGGGAAGCAAAAGTGAAAACAGGTGTTTATGAGGACAGAAACATAAGCTGTGAATTCCCATGGACACATTCCGATGGCCTATAAAGCAGAAGATAAGAGGGACGTGTCGTAAAAAAAAAGAACCTGGGTGGGAAATCACATTGATAACAGTGACAACAACCCTCCGCTGACACATTTTAAAGCCTGTGTCTGGGTTCTGATTGCCATGTGATGGTTCACTTTCCACTTAGGAGAGGGAAATTACCATCAGTGCGGGCATGCATGTGATGCTTTCATTGAAAGACCTGCACATCTAATGGATTATTTATGAATATGAATAATTTAGGTGCTTCGATGTTTCACTTCTGAGTGGCCATCACGCCACCAGTCCCTTCCCCTTACAATATATCTGACAATAAAGTATAACTGGATGATTGGCCTCCAAAGAAACTCTCAGGAACATCATAACACATCTCCTTTTATAACCACAATATAACCATAAAAACACCATAAGGACCATTTTGCAACAAATTAGTAATTACAAACTAGAGGATAATGAGAGTCAATGTGTTAATGTGTCTTGTTGAGGCCACATCCAACACATTTCAGCTGCCTATGCACCTCACATCACAATCAAGACGTTCTTATCGTGACATTTACGGCACCCACCAAAGTAATTCGGTGTCTGTGGGTCCCTGTAAGTTTGTTGCAACATAAATGAGCCATAAAAGTAGGGTTGCTGGTAAAGATGTCTATCTTTATGCAGGTGTTATGACTGAAGCACTTCAAGCCGTGACTTATTGTTGGATGACACTTCACAGGCCCGGAGCAACAAAAATATTCCAGGAAGCAACACCAGGACTGTTTTTTTTTTTCCTAAACTGTTATTAAACTGTTGCGTAACTGAGTAATTTGAGGATGAAGGAGTGGAGATTTATCTGATGACTTGACGGACATGTAATTAATCTAATGGCAGCTGATAAAAGTGGAGAATTCATGCAAAAGTGGAGCAAGGTCAGTCTAGCATCTGCAGTGCAGCAATGTTTTTGGTTTGAACTAAGGAGACGGCGAGCCAATTCCTCCTCAACTGATGAAAAATATGTTTAATACATCTACATTCGGGTTGTTGTAGGTTTTCAGTATTGATTTCTCAGTCACAGGCGTCATCATCCACTGAGAAATTACAGCTCTTGACACAACAAGGCAAAGGTTTGTATTTTTGAGAGGGTTTTTTTTTTGTGTGGATGTGATGGATGCGACTTGTGAGGGAGAATCTCCTTTTTTTTCCTAAATAACCATGCTTGTGTGTATTAGGCCTTGGACTTTCCATGTCAACCATTCCTGGTTGAGTTTTTGCTTGTTGCTCCAACAGACACCCAGAGTTCCTGGAACTATACGGTCAAAAAAGGGCAAAGACAGACATCAGTCGGGAATGTAAGTGATGAAAGTTTGCATTATGACTTATTACACTGGTCATTTTGAGGTTTCATAAAAAAAAAAACTCAAAGGGAAACAAATGTGATTAATGGTCCCTGTGGGGTCATTTTTGAATAACATGTCAGTGCAGGAAACACAGGAAACAAGCATATCAAAACATTTTAGATGTTTGACTATTAAATAAAGATGTGGATTTTTGGCAGTGAACTAGTTCTTGGCTTGTTCCTGATACCCCAAAAATCACTGACGGTTTCTTCCTCTAATCTTTAATAAAGTGTGGATGAGCTGAGCGTTAGAGGCCAACTCACTCCTGGGTTCATTCAGAGTGACGGACTCGATGAAGTTCATTGGAGTCATGTAGAGCTGGCCCTCGCACTCCAGTGAGCTGAACAGCCGGAATCTGTTTTCATAGGACGACATGTACACGTCCCCGTCGTCCAGACCATAGCCCCTCTTCTGGAAGCACACACAAAAACACGCAGAAACACCAAATCATCAGTGATAAATGCCATTTTTATGAAATCCGCTGAAGCCTTTTCTTGTCACGAAAAGCCTCGCTCACATGGCACGACAAAGAGGCCCATGCTTTAATTCAGTAATGGGGTACATGTTATGTCAGTCCTATTTTTCATCCCACGCACAGCAGATAATGTCCCTACAACTGCTCAAACCCAGCCAGATCAGAAGGCTGGATTGGTGAGGACAGAGTGGATCTCTCTGTCAGGTGGCACACTGCCAGGTTTACTGGGCACACAGCAAACACCCAGGGAATGTCTTCCCCTCCTCTGCTTAACCATTAAACCCCCTCTAACCACCCCCTCCCCTCATCAAATATCAGCTCCTCCGCCAAGCCCCAAGTGTCCAGTTTCCTGTGTCCCTGGATAGCTCAGGTGTGGAGGACACCAGTCAAGCTTATCTCCCAGATATCAAACAAGACATATTTCCTTGGAGGGTAATTAAGTGTACGCACCAGTCGTTCCCCGGTCTGTGTACATCGTCCTTGGATTGACAACATGTGTCTGAGCTACTCAGGACTGCTTCTTTGGTACAAGAGGGCAACGTGGAAGGGGCAAACTAGCATTAACACCTAAAACAGTGGAAACAGTTCCAACGTTGCTGCTGAATCCTTTGTGAAGCTTATAAAAACAGCTGAAACAATTAGCTATCAAATAAAACATTTGACCATCAATCTGCCTTTTTTAATGAACAGCTAGTTTTTAAAACATTGTTGCATTGCTAACGTTACTTTTTTGAACGTGTAACTAGTTTTGCAACAGGTTAGATGAATTCTGACTACTTCGACCGTGTCTATGCTTGGGAAACACTGATTTGAAAGCCCTACTTTGTTTTCAACGGCCAAAAGCCCAGAACCACCACAAAGTTTTAAGTAAGAGAAAATGAGCAAATCCTCACATTCAAGCAGCTGTAAATGCAGAAAGTATAGCTTTTTTTTTTTTTTTAAATAACTACCAATTTGTCTGTAAACCAACTAACTGATTCAACTGTTGTTTTACGTTCATCTTCGAGGATTCCTTGCTGCCTGCTTCTTCTTTATCTATTTTAGATCAATTAAAGACAAATATATTTGAGTTTGGGACATTTATCCAATACGAAAAATAAATTTAAAATGTCTTTTTGTCCACTGGTACAAAGTAAAATCAGTTGGACCAAACACTTTTTAGACCGATTGAAATTTTAACCAGTCACCCTAACAGACATGGAAGTCACCCCTTGCTGCAGCTCCACTTATTATAGGTTTGTTTCAGCATTTTATAAAATGAAATTAAGTCGTCCTTGTAGCAACACTTTGTTCACCACTGTATATATCTAAAGTATACAGAGAAGAAGAGATATTCAAAATTATTTTATTATAACCATTTAAGACCGGAGTCATTTCAGTAAAAAGACATAACGTGGCAAACGAAATATAGGTCAATGCGACCACCACTTTTGAGTCAGCAGAGTATCGGGTTACATTTGGTGGTCATATATTTTCACTCTCCAAAATAATATAAATACAGCAAGGAATACTGAAAACATAAGCAGCGTTCAGTCAACTGGTCGTCACACATGCATCGAAAGCAAACAACTCTGTTATGGCCGCTCTTTAGTCATGTGACCCAAGACGCCTTTAACCATTTTGCCATTTCAGCACCAAAGGTCGCGGATAGCTCCCAATAGTAACGCAATAAAGGCTATTTATAACTGTAACTTCACGCGCGTTAACGGTATAATCAGCCTGTTTCTTGAAACTGTCCGAAGTCGCTCGTGTACCGTTTTTGACGACTGCGGCCGTCTCACTCTCACCGTTTTATGAGCTGACCGTTTTCACTAAAGCCCCGCGGCTTGACGAATGTCGCACTGTACCTGGTCGGTGGCAGAGACTGACGGCAGCGCCAGATGCACGAGCCGAGCCTCAACATGGCTCTTCAGTCCGGGTCGCCGACCCGCAAACGAGCAGCAGTAATAAGCGGCACCGGCCGCGGCGGTGACGCACGCTCCAGCTGCGAGCACCTTCAGCGTTTTTGTCGCTTTCGAGGATGTTTGCCGCCTCCCTGCCACGAACGTTCCCGTTTTGGAGGTATTGGTGAGCGAAGGGATAAGCCTGCGCAGTGCGGCCATGGCTGTTTACACTTGTGTCGTAACCGATAACAGCACGAGCCGCCTGCTGCACCGAGCTCGCGAGAAATGCCGTGGGTATATATTCAAGTCGCTGTGGGATTAGATGGCGTCAAATAAGTCAAAGTTAAGAAAAGCTTTTCAAAAATGAACGTACATGTCGGAGTTATAAATCACCACAGAGCCAATCTCATCTCTCATGAGCAGTCAGGTTGCTACATGGATTTATAAGCCTAAATATTTTTACAGGCTTTATTTAAATTTCAAGAAATTGCTCTATATAAGCCCCATCAACTTATATTATTTGCCTCAGGTCAAAGAAAAAAACAATCCCTGCCAGGGCACGTCTCAACTGTGACAGCCCCGCCCATTACTAGTCCTGTGGTTTTGCACCTGCCTCACCACCCCTGCCACTTTTGGCTCAAAGCTTCAGAAGCTGCTTCACCTGCACTGCAGCGTTTACGGATCCCTTACTACGGCTGAATCCCCCTTCTTCAGCGCCTGCACCTCCGCTCCGCTGAAGCATCCCCGCTCGCTGTGAACAGGTATGCAGCATGAGTGCCGTGTAGGCAGAAGCTGCGGCACACCTCCAACTGATGAAGAGGAAGCGGTGAACGGGCAGAAATCGGTGCACCCAAGCTGCTCGGATTTGGCCAAAGTTTCGTGCCAGGGAGAGAGAAACCTGCGCGTTCGCGTGTCCTTGCACCACGGGGACATGTGTTAAGTGGGAGGACGGGGACGTAAGCATGCAATAAGTGACAGCGGCAACCAGGTAGCCAACTACGCAAGAGCGCTCCCACCGGACCTCCTTACTGAACTTTACCCGCTGAGCTTTGACGCGATGGCTGCTGCTGCTGCTACTACTCTTGGGGAAGTTGGAAGCGTCCTGCACGGCATCGACGGTGTTGCTCACGTCGGGTCCCATTTCTTCCTCAGCCCTCCGGGGGACGGTCCGACTCTGCTGGGGGAGCCCTTCGTACCTGGGGACAGGCTCTGGAGCACCACGGCGGATTTAACGCACCTAAAGGGGATTCTGAGGAGGAGGCAGTTGTACTGCAGAACTGGATTTCATCTAGAAATACTTCCGGATGGCACGGTGCAGGGGACGAGGAAGGACCACAGTCGTTTTGGTAAATACTCAGATTCTAAAACATGAAGCATGATGAAGTGAAAACAGAGCAGATAGGAAGAATGAGGAAATGTTTATGAAAAACTACTTTCTGCTGACATGGTCGACTGTGAGCTTCTTTGATTTTGCTCTTTCATCTTTGTCGAGGTCTGCCCAGAACAACTGTGTTATTCTTCTGCAGGTATTTTGGAATTCATAAGCCTTGCTGTTGGATTGATAAGCATTCGAGGGGTGGACAGTGGACTTTACCTGGGGATGAATGACAAAGGAGAGTTGTATGGCTCTGTAAGTATCACATTTTCTCATGCATGTTGTCCAATTCTTCATTTTAGCCCCTGTAACATATATGAAAGATGACATTACTTTGAAAATTAAACTGACAGGGGGGGGGGGGGGAAGCATGTATTTTTTCCACATGCTAAGCTAAGACTTGTGCTTTGCTTTTTTTTTGTTTTTTAGAAAAAGCTCACAGCTGAATGTGTCTTCAGGGAGCAGTTTGAGGAGAACTGGTACAACACATACTCGTCCAACCTCTACAAACACGGGGACAAAGGGACGCGTTACTTTGTGGCGTTAAATAAAGATGGGACACCAAGGGACGGGACTAAATCAAGGAGGCACCAGAAATTCACGCACTTCTTGCCAAGGCCCGTGGACCCAGACCGTGTGCCGGAGCTGTACAGGGACATCCTGGGACACAGCTGAGACGCGGAGGGCCTGGCGGTCCAGATCAGGAATAGCTGCTTAACGCCCTGGCAGGCAGGGAGCAGAAAGAGAGAAGAGGGACCCACGCGGGCAGGGATGAGGCCGGTGCAGGCTGGTGGACGGCAGCCCGACCGGCAGGGATAAAGGTACCGGGGGCCTCTTGCAGGAATGCACGGGGGGCCATCTCTCAGCAGCAAAGAAGACAGGCTAGAATGTCTCGGCATGAGGGGCTCGTTTGTTCCAGGGGCCGAGCGACCCTACGAGTATCTGAGTGGAATAGGAGACAAATCGGAAACGGAGCTGCGCGGTGGTGGAACATCTCCTCTGTTGTCTGCTGGACAGAGACGTCAGCCGGCTGTGAAGTCTGTGGGAATCTGTAATATCACCAGACTTTACTTGGGTGCTGTGTCAAAGAGCTGTAGTTTGTTCAGAAGGACTTTGAAGGAATTCTTTTTTTTTTTTTTTCGTTCCTCTTACCTGTGTTTGAAAAGAGCAAAGTGTAAAAGTTTATTTATTCATTTTAGATACACATATTTATGCTATATATTTATTTATTTGGGAATATATTTTTACAGGTAGAATCATGCAATATAGGCAAACCCCTAGAGACTGTATCAACTATATAATGACTTAAACACTGTACTATTATGCCCTTTATACTGAAAAGCCAGTGATTTAGTGTAATGTGACCTAAAATCTAAGATATATTGGCAAATATTTGAAAAGATTTCCACATCCGATGTGCTCTATCGCAATGTGGCAACTGTGAATCACACTGTAATTCTTTCTGATACGACAATTCTGACCAAACTACTGTTACATGTCTTCTGAAAAAAATAATCTGAAGTCAACAAACTGGCAAAAACAAACAATAAATTTATTTAAATTTCATCAAAATGCCTTTTTCTTTTGGACGCTCCATAGGATCAGAGATGAAGGTTTTTTTTTTTTGTTAATCTCTCACCGGTGATGCAAATTCCTGTCAGCAGAGCAAACTTTTAACTTTTAACAGACTCGGAAAAAGATGTGTACTTTGGTGGTTGACTTTGCCTTTCAGAGTTTAAACATATAAACCCGCTTACGAGATTGGTGTTGTCTTTTTTTATGGACGCCATTACACGGACAGGCGAACCGTTGACTTGATGCACGCATAAAACTTCAAAGCCTCCCTCCTTAGCTCTGCGAGCGAAGAGGCCAAGCAACAACACGATCAGGGCCAAATAAAATCTGACCTTTAGCTGAGGCCCCGCGACTGTGGCAGATGTATAAAACTGGAGGTCAGAGTGATAAGGTTTAAGTAACCCCTGCAGACAATTTGAGGACAGTTGTTGACATGTCCCATTAAACAATGGAAGTCAAGGCAGTCAAGACGGGGGTCAAGTAGGCCTCGTTTGCCTTTTTATGCTAATATATAAAGATCATTTTTCTTTAATTCTCCTCGGTTTTTTTAGTAATAAAAGAAGAAATAGTAAAAATCGCTTTATTGCAATTAGGTGCAAAAATATTTTGATTTATCTTTTAGAAGCCACTATCTAATGTCTCTGCACAGTTTCCTCCACGGATGGGAGCAGATCTATGTTGAAGCATGGAAGCTCAGTGTGTGTTCTGAGCGTGTCTGCGTGCGTGTGTGTGTGTGTGTGTGTGTGTGTGTGTGTGTGTGTGTGTGTGTGTGTGCGTGCGTGTGTGTGTGTGAGGGTGTGTGTGTGAGGGTGTGCCAGTGGGGGTGTCTCGATATGGATAGTCGACCCTGCTGCCAACTCTCTCCTGTGAGCAGCACGACACTGTGGGACTTTCCCACCTGCACACCTTGAACATCAACGCGCTCCTGCCGTCGATTAATGACAGCATCCCAGAGTGTTTTATAACCTGCGCACACGTGGACACCCCCCCCCACCACCACCACCCCCCCTCCCAGTCCACCGAGTAAACAGGCCTATTGCAGCATGTAAAAGGCTTCTGGGGCTCGTTTCTGGAAAGATGCCGTCACCGCTTGCCTGCGTTTAGCTTCTTGGAAAAGGAGCAGAAAAGGTCTTGCATTGCCTTAATGCCAACTTTTTTTTTTTCCTACTTCTTCTTCTTCTTGCGCTAAACTTTCAGTGGTAGCCATGAAAAGCAGACTTTCTCCAAGTTCTTCTAGATTTTGAGGGTCACCTCTCTGGACATGCTGGAAATCCTGACTTGTGATACCTGATGCCCAGAAGTGCTCATTGGGCATCTGTTTAAATGATATTTTAGGAGTAGTTCCTGGCCCTGAGACAGATGTTCCGGCCACCCCTGCTCCTGCAGGTGGTCTGCGGCTTCTCACTGAAAACACTTAAATCCCCTCAACCGCGCCCACTCTGGAGGGTCGTCTCACGGGCTTAATGGACGCTCTCTAACTTTCAGCACCTCCTCAGCAGCGGTCTTAGAGGCCTCTGGAGGAAACCACATCAAGTGTGTTGTATATACAGAGGTATATATATTCATACATATATATAGTGATGTGTGTGTGTGTGTGTGTGTGTGTGTGTGTATGGCATGGGTCCAGGGGCAGGTGTGGAGGCCAGAGATCTTCCTTGTCTATCTTCACAGTCTGGTCAGACAGCGCAGGTGTTCTCTCAGCACTCAAGATCTCACACTCTGATCTCAGCCCTGCTGTTTGTCAGCTGGGGATATAACTTGGCAGTAGAGGGTGGAGGAGGAGGGTGGAAATATAGCTGGCTTTGTAGTCTGCCCCCAATTATCAGAGAGCATAATTTCTATATTTAGAAGACTGTGCTGGGAAAGACAGGGGAGGTGCCGCGAAGCTCACCTGTTGCTTTAAAGCTGTGGCCACTTCTAAGAGTGTGTTTGCGCAGGGATGGTGTCTGCAGCTTTGTGTCACTGCGATCCTGCAACTATTGATTTCAGGCTCCTTGTTGTTTGTTTATTCCTTAGTAAATTGCTGTGCGCACAAATTATTAGCTGCATGCGTGTTTATGGGGATTACAGCAGAAGTGTAAGTATAGCGTTATCCACTTGATACTTTTGGGATTTTATCCGAGTCCAGAGAGAAGCGTCCCGGACAAGTCGACAACCGGCGCCGCCAAATAGCATCTGTTTTTTTTCCAAACCTTTACATTTTATGGGCCGAACTAAATCTCTCGCACCTCCTGCATCGCACTTGGCTGGAGTTCAATCACTTTCAGCGTCATAGCTAAGAGGATTTTGTGGTCTGCCGTTCGCAAGCGGCAATCAGACCAACACACCTGATTTACTGACACTCCACGTCACAAGCTGTCAGCTCCAGTGGAAAATATGCTCCTCTGTTTGCATCTCCATGGAGACCTTACTAGAAAACAGTGATGTCTAGGTGTTCAGAACAAAAAAGAAGAAGATGCAGAGGCAGTGTCATTAATGCAGACACTAGACTCTCAGTGAACAAGACACCCACAGTGAACGAGGCTGGGCTGCGTTTGCAGTCGCTGCTATTGACAGACAGTGTTTTGTTTAACTGAAGGGATCCGAGCAAACTGTACCTGGAGGAAGCTGAAGACTATGAGCAGGCATAACAAACACCGAGCTGCCTGTGGAAACTAATGCAGCACACGCTTAAAAAGATGGGAGGTAAATGAGATATAGCTGTAGTCATACGACGTACACACATATGATTTACTATAACAGCCAATTACCCTGCGATTACAGGGTTTTGAGAGGGTGTTGTTTAACTAACGAGATTTGAACACCGGTCAGGTTGATTTAATGTTAAACACTTTCTCATTCTGTTTCTGTAATATCAGATTTAACATGATATTCACCCCAGGAAGACTGTAGCAGATACTAAACGCCAAATTTTAAACAGGGTTGCAAAATTCTGGCAATTTTCAAAGTGGGAAACTTTCCATGGGAATTTATAGGAATCAACAGGAATAAACTGGAACTTTTCAAAAGTGAAGGTTGGGAATTTAAATATTGTTGGTAAAAAAAAAAAAAAGTTTAAAAATGTTGCGTAATCTTGGCTAAAACAATTGGATTTGATGCAAATACCGTTGAGTATCTGTGCTATTCCTCCATCACAGGCACAGATGATCTCTAGAATTCTGAAATACCAAACCTACTCTTTTGAGCCCACAGCACAGATACAGACTGTTGAAGCCAAGCATGAGTAGCCTATGTTTTGATGATAATATGACGTACATATATTTGATCTTTAGTGTTTATGTTTAACAACTAATTATCAAAATTAAACCAAAATGTATTTCTACAGTAGCTAGCTTACTGGTAAAACAGATATGCTAAACATAAGCTAGCTAGCACCATTTCATTCTTATCATGGTGTTAGCTAGCTCAAATATGATGCTGTGTCTTAGAAATATTAGAAAGTTAGAAGATGGCTCATGCAGTGCAGTGATTAAAAGTTAGGACAGTCACGTGTCTTCTACCTACAAACTTTCATGCAGTGCTTTGCTTCTACTGCATTTTAAATGGAATTTAATCTGTTGGTAATGCACAATATTGGTAAATAGCCTACAATGTTAACCCATTACGTTTTTATATCCCAAGACTTTTAACATGATTTACACTTAAAGTAGACATATTATGCACTATTTTCACAAGCTAACATAATTTCCTACAATCTAAAGGAACACCATGAATTTACACCACTATTCAAACGTACCTGTTTTTAGGGAGAGGACCACCACCACCATTTCCCTCCACAAGGTCTGCATCTTCTGAGATTGGTAGTACTCAACAACCCTGGAAACATATAATATGGCAGAGCAAACAAAAAAAGCCTGAGAACTAATAATGGCAAAAAACAACAAACCTAGGTCAGACTGCCACCCGTAAAACTGATAGAGAGCAGTTTTATTCTCAAATACTCACATTTCCCTTATCAGTTCGTACTGACAGGCGCACTCTGTGTCATCCGATATGTTGAACTGGTCCAGGTTATGAAAACACCATACAGCAAAACCTAACGGCCAACCAGAAAGTTTATACTCCATTCAAAACTCACACTATAATTCCTGCGTGACATATCTGCTCCAATAAACCCAGGGCTACAATACAGGCCCATACCTCTGGGTTCTGTTTGTATTTTTGGGGACAAACGTTAAGACGATAAACAAGTAGCCTAGCGGAGGACGCTGATGGTGCATTACGTTAAGTGAACTACATAGCTGCTGATAAGAGTTTGCTGTTAACAGCAAAGCAAAAAGCAAGAACAAAAGACTTTCACACATCACTTCCAAGGTACAAGTGATGTAGTATGTGTTGAACTTGAAGTTAGCAGGAGCAAGATGTTTCCACTCTAAGCTAGAAATGTGGTGAAGAAATCCACTGAAAATCTAATATATATATATATATATATATATATATATATATATATACATATATGCGTGTGTATCAGTGTGTATCAGCCTACCAGCCTATTGCTCTGACCCCATCCAACACATCTGCTGACCAAACCAATATTTGAGCCCCTCTGGAGCCAGCATGTCACCCCGTCCTCTGGCCTATGTGTCCAGAGGACAGAGTCACAAATTAGGTCTTGACATTTAGAAGTGATAATTGCCCCCCAAAAAGCATCAGGCATCAATTAGGTTCTCAGCCCAATAAAAGGTCATCCCTACAGGACATAATCATCATACCGGACAGCTCAGCTGAACGGTCCCACCAGGGCACACTCGAGCACACAGACTCTCAACTATACACAGATTACTTAAACATTTTGGTTTCAGTCATTCTCAATGAGATTAACAGATATTCTTTAAATGATAGCTGCGTGACAAAGACTTGTGTGAAATCCAGGTTTTGGGGGAGTGGCAGTCTGAGGGTGCCGCTGCACTAAATGCTAGCATAGATCCCTTTTATTTCCTGACTCTGGTGCTGCCTGAAAGTTTTTACTCCCACAGGGTGTGGAGATCTTAAGGGTCAGATTAAAGGTCAATTGGTTCATTTCCATAGCTTCCAGTTTTGGCATTCTTTTAGACTTTGGAAGCAACTCAATCAGCAGTGAAAACACAGGCAAGCAGTTCGGAATGAGCAGCAGTTGGTAAAAATGCAGCAAAGTCAAAAACAAGACGGATAAATCCCACAAAGAAGAAATAAAGCATAAACTATGAGCAGCTCTGACTAATTTTCAGATAAGTATTTTTTTAGTAATGAAATGAATAGAGAAAAAATGATATACTGGCTTTAAAAGATTACATATAGTCACATTAATCAATCTGCTGAAACAAATGTTTATGAGTGATCTGATTAAATATTTAACCTAATCTTACATTTTATTCATCTTTTAAGTCGATGCAAAAAAAAATGTTCTTAAGGGGGTCCCCACAAAGACACAAACTCACATATACTGTAGTAGTCACATACTAATTTAGATTAGATCATGCAATTGATGCCCTGAGGAAAAAAACAAGCGTCTGCAGCCAGAAGCTCCACGGGGTTGTATTATATTCACATACTCGCTGTTTACAATGACAGTGTTACCACAATCACTGTAAGATTTATCAGCATCAACCTTGAAAGCTTGGCAAAATTTCTGACAATTCAAGGCACCAAAGAGAAACACCAGGAGTAGTCTTAAAATTCTGATGCAAGAAAAACAAGCCTTCCCCTCTTCATCAACAGATGACCTTACTGTGTGAAGTAAGGTTTTCACATAAGCATGTTTGTCTTGATACAGCACACCAAGTGTAATTGTCTATTTGGACCGTATGAGCGCCAAAAGCCAAAGTAAAGAGCCCTGCTATGTGAAAAACGCTCCCTGCCTGGTTAAAGTGCATTTAAGAGGGAGACTGTACTCTCGCGCAGCCTACCAGCAAAAGTGGAAATGTGCTTTGTTGCCCCTCAGTCAGGCGGAAAATTGCAAACCCATTTGTCATTGTATGCCAAGATGCAGAGGTCAGTCAATGGATTCCTTCATGACAAGCTTACGGAATCAAATGTTTTTCCACGGCCTCACCCTTTCACACCTGCACCTCCAGGTAAAATAACAAAACAAGGGGAGAAGCAGAGAAAAGAGGGCTTAGAGGAGCGACTTAAAGACAGGGGAGAGAAAAACGATACGCAACAAGAATTCACCATGAAACCCTGCACTTCTATTGGCCATTTCCGTTAATTTGAACCCTGTATACATTTAGCGCACAGTGGCAGATGAAATGCCAGTTTTTTGGACAAAGTCCAAATCTGGAGAATACCACTAATTATTGCTGCGTGTGACCGCAGAACCTTCTTACAGGCTCAAAAAGATGATGTTTTCCTCACCCTGAAAACAGCCACTGCTTGATCTGAGATAATAACAGCAACACTTGAAACTTTTTCCACTGCTTGTTTGACTGCTTACTCCTACAAAGACTCAGAGCTGCCGCAGTTTCCCACAGCACTTCTTTTAGCAATTTGATTATGTCTAAGTGCATGCAGCAAACAAAGACCGATGGCCTGCCCTTTGCAAGCAATATTCAGCCAACATTTCTTGGCTTCTGGTGGAGCCAGCTGAAATCCTGATACATGATATCTGATCAGGCTTTCTGTTCAGTACACTGGTCACTGTTTGAATGCACATAGATTTTTGGAAAATGACCTAAAGCTGAATTGTCATCAGATGATTGTCAGTGGTTCGGAGACAGAGTTTTGGTCAAAGCATTCTGCCTCTTTTGCTCTTCACACTGCATGCAACCAAAGTGAATTCAAACTGGATTTATCAGTACTACTCAGACCACGGAAAGAAACCAGAAATCTTGAACCTTGCAATATACAATATACAGATATTTATGGCAGGTATGATAAACTGATGATGTGTTTTTTGTAGTGTCCTTGCATGAGACAAAGATAAATGGATAGTCAGATCATGTTAAACTTAAACAGTTTCACCCAGGTCTCACCAGAAATGTGTCCACATATCCAATACATAGTAGTTTCACAATCCAGGATTCAAAATTGTAAGATGATGACGATGTTAGATCATTTAGAAACAAAGAAACTTTCTTCTAAAAGGCTCAAACTCCAGTTGCAACGTATAAACGTACAATGTATGCATGCGTGAGGGGAAAAAACGTAGCAGTGCAAAATGTAGCAGGAGTTTTTAAATTCTTCACTACGATAAAAAACAAAACAATGTTTGTAGAAAGTTATTTGATTATTACTTTAGTTTTTATCATTCAGTGTAGTTTTAGCTCAGTTATAGGTATTTTCTTACATGGACGCAATGTGCTAACGCTCAATAGTTGGTGGGCTTTTGACATCAAGCAGACAGATACAGTAAATAACATCACAGTTAACATGAATCATAGACGTAGCCTTCTAGTCAAGCCAATCGCCACCGCCAGTGTTAGCTGATAACTTAGCACTTCCGCCTCTTCTGGCTCAAAATGGTGACACCCAAATGAAAAAAAAAAAAAAAAAAAAAAACAGGATTTCAAAGAACCTGTCAATTAGCCAATGGGTGAAATCATAGTGGCTACAGCCATTTTGTTGATTAACATGCTAACATGTTCATAAATGCGACAAGCTTATGTTAAGCAGGTACCATTAGTTTAGTGTGTATCACATTATTTTTGCCAATTAGTACTGAATAAACTACACATTCAAACAATCATACAAGTGACACCTGAAGCCAAGACAAATTAGTTTTCAGGTGTACTTAACCAAAGCGTTTGGTACTATGGTTGAGCTTGGATCCCCAACGAAGAGGCAGTAGGAATATTGGGAGGGCAATATAATTTGTTTCTACACGACATGGCCGCAGGAACCACTCTAGCACCTCTCTACCCAGCTCTCAGACTATAGGGCAGACAGAGACTGCAGACAGAAGGCTTGTCAACAACTGATTGTGTAAGCCATAATTTACTAAATTAGGCCCTATTGGAAAAAAAACTTTAAACTAGTGATTTAGACGACTCGAAAAATATACTTTGAATAAACTCGGAAATATTTACTGAGATGAGAAGGGAAGACTTCTACACTTTTTAGTTAATTTTGCATCCAGAAGAGATGCCCCCTACTGGTCATTAGATAGAAGGCCAGTTTAAGACACCTCCACATTAGCTCACTCATAGTCAGACTAAATATATCTTTAAGATACAGTCTATGATTTTCATCAATTTTGGCTGAATATTTCTGTAATTCTCAGAAAGAAATGCGCTCTGTGCATGACATCTGCAGATCAAACTACCCAAATGGCAGGGTCTGCTGAAGAGCCAAATAAACCTAATATATAATAATATATTGCTCCTACATTGTATGAATCGTATGGGGATAAACATGAACAAGCCCAAGCGAGTCACGAGACTCTGAAAGTGCGCCTTGAGTCCCTGTGTTGTTGGAGAATAGAGAGAACTCTGAACCAGAAGGAATCAAAGTGAATTAAAAGACTTCTTCTAATCTTTTGCACAACAAAATGCTACATTCAGTGCTTTACTATGTCCCGTATGCATAGTGCATGTATGTGTAATATCAAAGCTCAGTGAAAGTGGATTAAAACAGTTTGCTGAACTGTCGGGATGATTGTAGCCTCCGATCAAATTAAGTGTTTGACACTTGAAAACGGAAGATACCCTGACTGTTTGGTGTGTGAGCTCACTGCTGCTTTGGCTGCTCTCCCTGTGATCTCTGGGAGTGCAAAATGTGATGGGGAACTTCAAACAGGCGTTGCAGCAGAGCTCAGATCCTCCTCCACAGTAATAACTTTAAGTGCTTCTGGAAGAAGGAAATCCCCTGGCCAAGAAAGACACATCACTCCACTACAGAGGCAACTAGCCGGGTGGTTTAACACAGCCAACCAGAAGACCCCACCTTTAAACCTCAACTCACAAGACTAGTGAACCGTATTAAATCACTGTTGCAATGACAAAATCAGTGCAAACTCACATAGATTTCTTCACAATCAAATATCACTAAATGTCAAACTGAAGTGCATTTCATTGAAGGAAAACAGCAGCCAATCTTAGCTTTGAATTGTGTTTAAAGGATGAGAAAGCACTGCCTTATAATCAGGTTTGTAAATGAAGTAGATTTTGCTTTAAACTGTTTAGAAATCTAAAGTATGTCACAGCATGCAACAGCAATGTCAGATATGTCCTAACACCTCAATGTAGATTAGGAAAGCCAATAATAGAGAGGAAAAAGTAAAAGGCAAAAGAACTGGAAGAATGATTTATACATAATAAGACAACATGAACAAGTAAAGATAGATAACATATCATTAAAATGAATAAAAGAGGTAAAAAAAATAAAGAATAGCATGTTTGTTTCCCAAATTTCATGTCTAACAGAAACTCAAAACTGAATGAAAGATTTGAATCCACCCCAGCACACTGCTTATGATTGCTGATTTCTCTAGCTGATCACAGATTCAGAGGTCAATCAGCAGAGCCCCGAGTAAGCCTTTATTTTTCCCAAGTCTGCGTTTCCTCCAGAATCAAAGGAACCATGAAACATCAGAGTAAGAAGCTGTGGGAACTGTGAGAGTTGTTGCAGCTGTGACATTTTTCATAAGATATTTTTATAAAGACTTAACCACTGTCTTTCAGCAAATATAAAGCACACAATTAAAAACATAAACCAGACGAAGAGTTAGCTATGAAGCTCTAAAACTGGAGGCACAGTGAGGTTTTGATCTGGATGCCAAGTCAACCTTCGTACTATATCATAATGTTAACATGCGTTTGTGCATAAGCACTAAATGTCATCAATGTCATGAGGAAAAATGCATGCATCCATTTACTATAACTGCTCAATCCAGTTCAGTGTCGCAGACAAACTACCAAGCACGCTCATACTCACTCCCAGGGTCAATTCAGAGACACCGATTAACCTAACATGCCTGTTTCTGGATGGTGGGAGGAAGCCGGAGTACCTGGAGAGAACCACACATACAGAGCAAGACTGGACAATCATCCTCAATAAAACATTACGACGTCACCAAAGTTTAGTCTAAGCCTGCCCACAGAATTTCCAGATCTACAGAAATAAATGTGAAGGATAAACAAATTCAAATAATCAGAATATCTTAATGAAATATCCAAATTCATTGAACAACACAAGCAAAAAATGGTTTTATTTAAGCATGTGGAAGCTACTTGCACATGTCTGATGGCAATTTAAGTCACTCTTGCATTTCTCTGTTCAAGCTCTGAAGTCCTTTCAATAATAGCGGCTCCCAACGGGATTATATACGATTTTAGTCAGGTCTCATGTTGTAGAACACAACATCTTTTCCTTTTCATCCATTCCTATGTGCTGTTGGATGTGTGCTGGAGAACTGTCCTCTTGAAACACCCAACACCTTCACCTTAAACCTAGTTTTCTGACACTGGACAATCTTCTGATTTCAGAAATGATATGACACTTTCAGTGCATCCAGTCCCATGCACGTTTTTGCAAACATTATTCTTGTCTTTTGCTGCCATTCATTCAATAGTAATGTTCTCCTTGGGGATCCCCAGTGGTGCCCTTTGTTCTGTGCATATTGTACGAACTGAAACCACCACTCCAGATTTCTCCAACTCAAGGTCTTTGGCTTTGGGATGGTTGTGTCTTTGCCAATGTAAAAGAGGAACTAAAAACAATTAGCCTCTCCTCTATGCAGTAAAACCATCGTTCTTTGGTTGGGTTAGGTCATATGAACACTGATTATTAAGCACAGGTGTATATATATGCTTTATCTTTGTTTATAGAACTCATTTGAATGAATCAAAGTGGGCCAAAAACTGTGTCAAGTACACACTTGCATACATACATACCTATTCGATTAAAAAACTTTTTAAGTTGTTTTTGATAGCTTCTGAAATTTTACTGATAAATCATGATTCCAGGATATTGTGACTATATAACTTTGTTGACTTGCATGTATTTCTTAAAACATTCTGTGCTTATAATCCTTAGCCTACAGTACTGACCAAGACTATGTTACAATATGTCCACAAATTTAACACCTGAACCCACTTTTATGTCAATCCATCCAATAAACCACAATTGTCAAGCAGATATATTAAGGTTTAATGCAGAGTGAGAGTAAAGCATCCCTGCTGAGAGCCTTTCACAGCTCAGTGACTTGTATAACAAGAACACGTAGATTAGCAGTTGTTGGACACAGAGGGGTTTTGATGAGGCCTTGGCCTCTTCCTCCTTTTCCTCCTGCTCATACGGCATGCATACCTCTTCACGTCCCAGTAACTAATCATCATACAGATCTGGCCTAGAAGAGAGTTGCTGAACACACAGGAAATATCATATGCAAGCTTTCTGGAGCTTCATTTGTGCTTCTCGAGATCATTTCCCGGGACTTGACCAAGAAGATATGAGCATAGCCATCTGCAGTTGGCAGAAATTAGACTTTAAAAGCTTTGAGTCACTAATGTCACTAGTAGGGAGAGATCTTCAAATGTTCCGGTGTTAATGTTCAACTTATTTTTGCACCTTTTCTTATACTGTTTTATTGCGTTTGCAGGAACGGATTGATGTAGCTTACTTTATTCTGTTTGGTAGGTACTGGTCCTTTACGAACCCAGGTGTGCTCTTATTGGATTCAGGCTTATCAGAGAGGTGATCAGAAACCTGTTGCCAATAAGGCGGGTGCACCTCTATGTGTTATCTGTCTGATTGTGAAAGGAGGCAAAAAGCCACCTGGTGCTTATGAGGCTGAATTCAGACAGAAAATTAGTATCAAACGTCCCAGTTTTAGTCTCAGTCCTGGTTTAAGGAAAGTGAAAAATTAACTGAATTTACCATTAAGAGAAATGAGCCACGAAGGGCTGTAACCCGTCTCTCAGATAGTTGACACCCACCTGCTCGGAAGGATCAAAGAGCTTCTCCTTTGCACATTAGGAAAATACAGGGGACTCGTTTCAAGCGCTCAAAGTGCCACACAGATGCTTAGCCACACATTCCCGCTGTCAAAGGCAAACAAAGACAGTTTTCTGTAAGGAGGAAGGCATGCCGTTAGCCTAACATGCCCCACCTGTGGTGACCAATCACATCAGCAGTTACAATCCTGGGCCCTGAAGGAAGATAGGTGAGGGTTTATGTTGTCACTGGTGGATGTTTTACAATCGGGTGTAATACATTGCGCAGTTAATGTTTATTTTCACAGGGACTACCTTGTTCCTTTGGTCTGACCCAGATATATGCCGAGTGTAATCATAACAGCTTTGACAGGGGCACGTTTAAATGTCTGTAGAGCGGCAGCCATCACACAGTCATTCAGCTTCTTCTGAAAAGCAATGCAAAGAGCATGATGTCACTGTGTGAATTGGAATTATTACCAGTATATTGACTTTTAGCAACACACATACAATGAACACAAACAGTAGTGGATAGCATTGTTTTTAGGATAATACAACATAAACTTATGCAGGAAGCGAGTGCGTGGTTGCAGTATTGAACTAATTGTGTTGCCTTATTTTACCAATCTTGGTCATGGTTAGGACACATAAACAGACCAGTGTTGGCATCTGTCCAGGCCAGTGGGTCAGTATGACATTACTTCACAAAAGTAAAACAAAGTGTACACAAAAAGGGTCCATTACAAGGTAATGTTCTCTGTTTTTATATACAGTATTGTCATTCAATAAAGCTGTGTTAACCTATTTTTTGACCACTTGCAGGCAGCAAAACAAGCTAAAGTAAAAGTACAGTCACTTCACTTTAAATATTCTGCTGTTGCCAATGTGTTATCAAACAGTTAGTGAGCAAATCTAGCAAGGAGTCAAATCCCCAAATGGTTGATTTCCAATACTGATTCTCTTTGGTATTATGGTCTGCTGTACAGCAGCTCCTGCTGTTTGGTTTTATACAATTTGTGATCAGTGAGTTGGATCGAAACAGCTGACTTCTCTAAAACCGAACTGAGGAGCTGGAATACAAAATCCTGACTTGTCAAAAACCTATGCGTTGTATTAAATGTCATTTAAATGTTTGAGTTCTCAGAACTGTACCATGTTGCAGTGTGGCATTAGTCATAAGTTGAACAGTCTCTCATTTGCTCTTATAAACCCCACACACAGCAGTAGCTTTATTGTTCTGTTTGCCCACTGTGTAGTTTATGAAGGATGGACGCTGCAGCTCTGACTGCCATGTTATGTTCCCTGTTTCTTTGTTTCCTCTTTGTTCATCTTGTCCTCTGGATCTTCGTGTTCTGCGTTCTGGTCTTCTTCACTACTTGTTTTTTAAACTGGTTTCCTTCTGCTCAGTTGCTAACTTTTGCTACGATCTTCTGGGTCTGCTCAGTGGGACTTCTTCTTTTGTGTGTTCTTTGTTTTTGTAGAGCTCCCGCTTCTGTGTTTTTATCTTCTTGCCATGTTGTATTTTCCATCTTTTTTGCCTTATTCCCTGTTTTATTTCGTTAGAGTTTGTTGCCTTGTGGTTCTGTTTAGTTGTACCTTCTATCTGTTACTCACCTGGTCGTAGATTACTGATTTCCATACATTTACCTTGAATTTGTCATTAGTTTCCTCAGTAATAATTCCCCTTGGTTTCCCTTGGATTCCCTGCCAGTGCAGAGTTCTCTGTTTGTTTTACAAGTTTGATAAAATACTTTTTTGTTCATCACCCCACCTCCTCTGTTCTGCATTTGAATCCTCAACCAGCCTTTACACCTGATGATTACTGCTGCAACTGTGTTTCACTCATTTTTCAGTTCTTTTCATGAAGGGGTATACTTGGTCATCAAACGTATCAAAGTGACATTCTCATGAATGGCAGGACCCAAGGCTTCCCAACAGAACATTGGCTAAAGCATCACACTGCCCTCGCCAGCATGTATTCCTCCCATAGTGCATCCTGGTTCCATGTCTGTCCCAGCTAAGCGACACACATATACTCTATCATCCACAACATGTAAAGGGAAACAGGATTCATCAGACAGGGACACCTTCTTCAACTGCTCTCTAGTTCAGTTCTGATGCCCATTGCAGACACTTTCTGCAGCAGACACAGTCAGCATGGGCACCTTTACCCGTGAGCTTCTTTGCAGACCATATGCCACAAACAGCGATAGAAGTATTCTGACACCTTTCTATTGGAAACAGCATAAACAGTAACAGCAGTTTGTGATACAGCTGTTCCTCTAGACTGGGCAGTTCCCTCCGGCCTTTGCTCCCTAGGTGCGTCAGTGAGATTTGGAGACCAGGGACCCTGTTGCCAGATCACAAGTTTTCCTTCCTTGAACCACTACTGGTACATCCTGACCACAGCAGACCGAGATCATCCTACAATAGCTGAGGTAAAATGTAAATTGTGCGCAGTACAGGGCAGTGATTTCTACCAAAACCTCATTACAGTGAAGGTAAATTTATTTAATCTGTGGTGCTTACAACAACTTGGTCTTTTCATTTAAAAAAGTTTCTGAAAAAGTAGTACTTAGAGGCTTATACAAATAAAACCAATACATATTTGCACAGGTAGATAGCAATGAGGGTAAGTGGCAAAATGTTTATGGAAACTTAAGACTTGTAATTTAGCTTAAGACAAAATGCATTCATTCAAAGGGAAAGGGATACTGAGAGGTATTATTGTGGAAAGAGCTACATGATTGTGAAAAAAAAAACATGAAACGGACCCTTTAGTCTGTCAGGGAACCATCATTGTTTTCAGCAGATAAAGTAAGATTAGCCGTCTTTGAAGAAATGCTGTTTTGAGGCCAAAAAAGGAGAGTGCAAATTAGCCAGCTGCAGTCATGGCACCACTGTTCGACTTCTCTACAACTCACAACTTGACTTTTGAACACTGGAACTTTTGAATCCATAATACAATTTTGCTGTTTACCTGATGTTTTTTTACATTGTCAGGAGAGCTGACAAATGCTGAAGAATAAACGCATTGGTATATGTTTATGCCACAGAAGAGCCAGCGATAACTGCGCAAGCAGACTTTTTCTCCCTTCATGCTTATTTAAAGCCATCATAATTTCCCTCTGAAAAGAAGTAACATGCAAAACTATTGTCTCTTCACCCTTCTGTGATGTTGTAGGACAGAGAAAAGAAGAAGAAAAAAGCTGATGACAGGGTACTTTCATGTTGCTTATCATGATGTCCTATCAGAGCGATCTAGATGGGCTAGACAAAGTACCACCAGGTCCCGTAGCTCTGAGGAGAATTTCATCTGTTTCATCATATCTCTTTGTCTTTACTCTTCAGGGGAGATGAGAGGTTGGTGGTCTACGAATTTAGACCACAGTGAAAAAGCAGAGGTAGCCTAAATGACAGATAAGCCTTGTCTTATTCAAGTGGAGGCATCTGTGTATTATGAAGAACTTTGAAATAAGAAGCGGGATGAAGACAGAGAAAGAAAAGCTCTGATAAACTCCACACACATCGTCTCACGCAACACTTCTCAGAGAGAGATAGCGTGCTCATCTCTGAGGCGTCCCTCGAGGTTTGAGAGAGTGCACGTGAGGATGCAGACAACAGGCCTAAAGAAGTGCACGTCACTACCAAAAATAAACACAGAGATAGAAAAATTAATGCTTGGCTGACTTATCAGTGTCAGTGTATGTCTGATTGTGACGTAGAGCAAACGCGACCGCTTTCATCTCAGAAAGCACAGATTTGCTCGCAGCACACTGTGTCTTCTCTGTTAGCCCTGCAGCATGTGCTCTGATGGTGTTCCAAGATGTCACCAGATGTGTATCACCCACATTTAGAGACTGTGGCTTAAAGTAAGGTTGTTGTAATGCACAGAAGAGAGTAACTTTTTTTTTTTTCTAATTTTCAAATCTGACCCCAAGGAAATTTAATCAAAAGTCTAAACTTTGGGCAAA
The DNA here is from genome assembly GCF_027942865.1 of Odontesthes bonariensis. Lineage (NCBI taxonomy): Eukaryota > Metazoa > Chordata > Actinopteri > Atheriniformes > Atherinopsidae > Odontesthes > Odontesthes bonariensis. The sequence continues at coordinate 11,494,711 of NC_134518.1, read as the reverse complement.
AATTTCCATGGGAAAACCATTTAAAAAAAGAGCCACGCTGGCACCTCTGTGAGACTGCATTTAGTAGTGCTTTGTGCTAAATGCTAATGTTAACCAGCTAATATACTTACTAAAATGATGCTTGTATGCTAGTTTGTTAACAATGTTAGCTTAATATATTTCCAAACTGCTGCACAGCTCATTCACTCCGGTAAGGATGTCCATCGTACTCAAAGTCGTCGTCCACATCATCAAAATCTGATAAATATCCTTGCCATGTTGCACAAAACTAGCAGTAGCAAACTCCGTGTGAAGTTAGCCGACTGTCACAGAGCACGGAGTAAATAAGCTGTGCTGCAGGTTTTTTTAGATATTCTTCACATAGTAATCCAGAACTGTCATTGGAGAGCTCTTCGAACTGATTTGTTTCCACGTTTGTTGCTTCAACTACTCTGCCCTAAGTGTGCAAAATGCTAAGCTGCAGTTATGATTCATGCACCAACTATGAAGACTGTGACACTTTTTGCTCAGATAGAGAATGATCATGGAGGTTTGTTCATAGTTTCCACAGTGAGACTGTCCTACAAAAAAACAAGAAGGGTCATTTGCTCAAGCTAATATTATCAACGATAGCTCTGGTGTGAAGACGTGCACGTACTGTAAAATCTCTGCCTGTTGCAATGTGATGTTAATGTTTTTAAGACCAAACCATGATACTTTCCTAAGCCTAACCATTGATTTTGATTCCTGAGCCTAACCAAGTAGTTTTAGCACCTAAACCTTAACTGAAAAGTATGTTCAATAAGCTTTGCCAAGTAGATGTGATGGATAACTCTGAGAAAATAGTAAGTGAAACTGTGAGTTAAGACAAAAGAAAAGAGTTAATAGTTCCTTCTGAAATGAACAAAGTGAAAAACAGCTGTTTTATTGTGCTCTCAAATGCACGTTTCCTCCCCTTCAGCCCCCTTGCTAAGATCTTGTTACTTGTTTATCAGTAAAATGCTTTACAATAATTTACATGTTGATGTGTAGCATAATGTGTTTTAAAAGCTCAAATTATATTTCAGGGTACATACAACCAACCTTCATGGACGTTATAGGTTGGACTTGTGGTATGTGGGATGGTCTGCTTCCTGAAGGGGCGCTAAATAAGAAGACATTCCTTTCCGTCTTATTTAGTGGTATGAACTACAGAGCTATAAGGTCATATGGGTTGGAGAATTTGTTGTCTCCAACTGTTGCAGCAATCTTTCTCCACAAGTTCTGTGCCATGTGAGGTGGTATGTGTTATCAGTGGCATGTAGATTCATCTGGAGAATAACTTGCTCATAGACTCATGAGTATATATCTCCCCCAGATTGCTTTGCAGTGGGTTATAAAATTTGAGAGGTGTGTCATTGAATAAAATGAGAACAAAGGACACTGGATGCCAGCGGTCGTGTGATGTCACTTTTAAAACACAAAGGAGGCAACACCATTGACACTATAGGCCGGATCACTGAAGTGCATCATACTCACACATGAAGTTATTTATTCCAGGAATCAAAAGACTGAGGTAGTCGCTGCTCACCTTCACCTTGCATGTTAAGAGATCTCCCACTCACGCTCTGTAGCTGCATATTGAAGTTTTTAATACCAAACACACGGATCTGTTCAATCTTTTAGCAAACTTTAAAACCGTATCAAAACATTTCTGATCACTTTGACTCCACCAAACCCCTCACAGTGCTGCTAATTACAGCCACCAGTGCAGTTAATGGTGGAGGTATTTGGCACTCAAGGTGTGTCATTTCCTCTTTTTCATTGCTGGAGTACTTGTTCCTGCATGGGGGCTGCAGTGGGAATCCCCAGATCCCCAACACATAGCACCCTCTGCTCACCTGCAGCAGTACTGCCAGGTGTCTACTGGTAAAAATCAAATCAAATCAAAAGGAAATCTTTTTTTTTTATCCTGTTGTTGCATGTAGCTCTATGAATAGATTGAATGTTGTTTTGATTGCTTTGCATTCTCTCAGTTTATACTCTGTTTTTAGATAATAACTGTTTCATATTTATAGATTTGTCCTGGGGTGGTAAATTTGGAACACTTTGAACTAAACTCATCTTTTATCACATGCTCTTTATATCATTTTTGCTGTTTGCTGTTGAAAATAGAACAGCAATTGCATATTGCACCATAAAAAGCTGCACATAAATGAGGCTAATTATAGACTTTTCTCAAAATATATATATATATATCTTGTTTTTTATTGTTCAAAGAAGTAGTTTCATACACCATCATCTCCAGCAGTAGAGGTGGGTTTTTGTTTTGTCATTTCATCGAGGAGATAAGGATAGACTCCTTTATTTGTTAGTTCATGGGGCCCCCGAAGGTCCCAGAGAATCTGATGTCCACACACTCTTACTCCTGCACTCTGACATTTTCTCAGCAGTATGCGGTTACATACAAGGGAAAAGCCATCTACATCATCGAGGATGAGGCAAAACTGCCTCTCTCCTCTGTCTGGTGACATCAAAAGAAAAAGTCAAAAGTTCCCGAGTTGTTGCCTGCAAAACAAAGTATACTCTAAATGAGAATAGACAGGAGCCACTATTTTTAGGTGACCTATATGTATCATTGGCTATTTTTGTCAGCAGTTTCAGTTTGGTACGCTGACCTGTGACCTGTTAGGTTCTTGCAGAATTTTAGAAAGGGGCAAAGAGCACAAAGTGTACTGAAGTACATCCCTGGAATTACAAGCCTTCCAGGGTGAGAGTTTGTAACCTGCAGTGGCTGCAGGCAAGCTGGGTCACAGCCCACCCATGGGGGAGAGAAGGCAGGGTCACAAAGGCTGAGGAGGATCCAGGATCCCAGACGGACATGCAGAGCTCAAGCACGAATCACAGGCAGACAGCGGGAAGGCTTAGTTCTTGATACTTTTATGCAAAAAATCCCAGGCAAGGAATATTTCCTTCACTGAGTGAAAATATGGTATTAATGTGGTGAAACCAAAACATACCCAGTTTCAGATTAGATCAAGATGAAAATTCATTGAGTTTCGCAGCTGAAGATGCATATCACAATTTGAAAAACCCAGGCAACACAAATGACAATCATTCTGACATACTTGATTGCAGTGGGGTCCCTCAGGAAGAAGAGGTTATAGGATCTCTGAAAAGATGCCCATTGTTCGTCATCTCCAGCAACATGACTTTGTAAAATTGAGAGGAAGCAAAGCAAACCGCTGGACCAATGTGATAGCAGCTGCTGAAAGTGGAGAGCAGTGATGCATGAGTGAAAAGCGCCTTATGTCAAATATAATTGCCCTGCTCTGAAAAACAAGCTAGCAATGTCTGATTTGATTCCCTCCTGTTTGGCTCAAGTTACTTCCTGTCTGCTTTAAGCATGTTTGCCATGACAATGAAGCTCCAAGACAAATAATGGGATGTTCGGGATTTACTCACCAGAGAGCTCAATGTAATCAATTATCTCTTATTTCCTTTCTTTTTAAAGTTTAATTTCTAATTTTAAGCCTTTAGAAACACAACTCCAAATCTTAAAGAACTCTTCCCACAATTTGGAAAATATACTTTCTCCACTTTCTCCTCAAGAGTTGAGAAATCAATACTACTCCAATAAGACCCAGTCAGCCGTGAGTTAGCTTAGCTTATCATAAAGATGGGAAACAACAGTAAACAGCTAGCTTAGCTCTAGCCAAAAGTAGGCTGACTCTATGGGTTTCACATGTTGCTTTTAGCCTTCCAGTAGCTGTATATCTATCTATCTATATATATATATATATATATATATATATATATCACATGCTGGAAATACCAAGTTTTACCAAACTCTACTGAGTTTCCTGTGCATACTGTTATTTCTTCACCGTGCTCTCCATCATGCTATTGGATGTTTTTCTTAATGTTTCTATTCCAGCTTTGCCGGATTATTGGCTAAATTACAATAAGATTGAGTTATTAAAGGTGGGGTAGGGGTTCTTTTTCTGGAGCATTTTTTTACATATTGCTTGAAATACTCTTCACACCCCCATTGCAACCAATTAATTAAAAGTTTTGACACAAAAATGAAAAGTTTTAGTGGCCTCTAGAACAAACAATCCAGGAAAAACACTATCCAATCATACTGAACGGACTGTTAACGATGATTGGATTCTGATGCGTCTATCAAACTGCAATCTGCTCCTCCCTCCCCCTCCTTCCCCCTGTGCGCGTACCCTGCTCCGTGAACGAATTACGCGTGCCATAGACACATAAATGTAACTTGAAATGATAATCATATTCGTTAGTTAGGTTCATTATGATGTTGAAAGGTATTTTCTTACCTGTGAATCCGCCATGAGAAAAAGTTAGCCAAACCAATCGATGCTTGCTGTCAGAACAGTGCTCGTGCACCTTCGTGCTCGTGAACAAGCATTGCGCGTTCATGTACTCTAGAGGCGTGCCTTCGGGGGAAAGTGAAGAAAAGGGTTGGGACTTTTGACCTGTGTATTTTCAAAATGCAGCTTCACTGGACTCAAAATCCAGGATCTCCTACCCTACCTTTAAGTGCATGTAGACACCTTAATCAGACAAGAAATTGGATCGGGTCGGATTACTCGCGATCGGATTAAGACCCCGAGATAACTCGGTATAAAGTCAAATTAAACGTGCATGTAGACGGTGAAGCACGTGGTGAATTAGACTTTGCGTTCTGCGCGTGCTCGAGATTTTTTCCCGGGCTCGGGAACCGGAAGTCGGAAGAGACGATATTACTGTTGTTGTCGCCGCCGTCGGAAAGAAACAAACACCGCGATGGAGAATGCGCCGTTGTGCATCACGTTTGTGCAATAAGCAGCTCATCACAAACGAAATGTAGAGGGACGTAGCTTCATCTTGCTCTCCGTTCGCCATTTTTTTCAAATACCTGAGTTTGTTGTTGTTGTTGTTGGTGGTGAAGCGGTCAACCGGATGAGGCTCTATTAGTAACAGTTGAAATGGGTACAGCGCCACCTATCGTATCGGAGTATGACATGCTTTGTGCCTATGATTCGATTCATTCACCGCCATATATCCAAGGATAATTACCCTTGCTCAAATAAGGAGCAACTCAGTTTTATTGTAATTTTGCCAATAATCCGATCCTTTCAGTGCCATCTAACTCCACTGAGTGACGCTTTTCGCTGAAGGCTCACTCGCAGCTCTTACCCAACCAACTGCTCCAGAATATCAAACTTGCTAGATATTCACTCGGAGACGAGGACGACTCGGCAAGTCCCGCCTTGAGGAGTTCACACATGGCGATTGCCAATCGCTGAGGAATAAGAATAAATTTCTCGACATAAAAAACAATAGCCTACATATCTTTTATAGGAATAAATTGAAAATTAGAAAATGAAAATATAAACACATGAACAGCTAAATGGGAAAATAAATGGAAATATTCTTAATTGTTGTTTATGTATTTTCATTTCTTGAAAATACTTTTTTTTTCAGTTTATGCATGGTTTCAATCTTCTTTTTTTGGGGGGGGGGCTTTATATTTCAACATAATTCAGGTACTGCAAGGGAGGCACCCAGCAGTTTTTGTTTTTTGTTGTGTCGTTTTAGCAAAAAAGTTTAAAAAAAATTCAAATAGACCATTTTTAGGGACACTTGAGTTTTCAGGGGATTAATAACTGTTGGAGTGGCACTTTAATGCAGTTATTTTTAATTAATCTCCAGCAGTTGCTAATCCCCTAAAAACCTACAAAATTGTACATTTCCAAGTTTTGCCATGCTCTCATCACCTTAAATTGGCATACCTCTATCTTTTTCCTCATTCAGTGAATGGAAATTTATGGGCGTTTTAATCTCACTTTCACCAGCAGTGGATAGTACCTGCTTGCTCAGTCAGGACTGGTGGCTGCTAGACCCCAGCTAACTTTTCCTTGCAACTTGAAAAAGCTCCTCATTCCACATGCAAATTAGCTCTATTGACACATCTCTCGTGTCAGGATGGTTTCCTCCAGTCTTTTACACGTAACGTACAGGATGTCTAACCTCGGCTTTCTGAGATGGTGGGTGGTGCTCTGCAGATTCAAAGCAGAATGCTCCAACCATAGAATTGATGGCTGGTTTTGCTCATGATGTGTCTTGCAGCGCATAAAAAGACAACTCATGGACATAAATTTGGGGAATAATTACGTTAAAATCATACAATAGCGATCAAAATCTAAGCTAATATGCTTCATTTACACTTCAAGAATGTGATTTCGTAAAATTTGATTAAAAGTTATCTGAAAATACTAACAAGCAATCCTAAATCCTAGCTGTGGAATCAACTTTAAATTAAGATGGAGGTGGTAGATGTCTTTCTGGAACACATGTCATGCTGCGTCCTGCTTTGGTCTGCTGTCCTGAGTTATGGCTCCATGCTGAGATGTCTGCAGTGGCCCTTCGAATAGCCTTTCTTTTGCCCATTGCTGCTGGCCTGGAAGCATGTCCAGCTGTCCCATCATTCTGTCAGCGCTGCTGTCTCCCTCAGCCCCAGATTAAAAACGCCAAAGGGGCCGCCAGGAAAAGTGGCTCGCCCTCGTCTCTCAGGACTAATGTCAAAAATGTTTCAGTCCTCAGGTAATTTGCTACAGTCTGGGATCCTTTCACTATTTACTTCAAAGAACCTTGCAAAAAGGGGGAAAGAGAGAGAAATGAAAGGGAGGAAAAATTATATTTAGTTGTGGGTAGTGACAGATCTACATTCTTGCGTATTGACATGTGATCTGAGTGAGGAGTCCTCCTCCACAAGGGATGCTGACTGAGTCTGCAGCAGTCCTTAAATCGGACTGATAAAAAGCAGTGGGTCCATGGGCAGTCTTCCAAAATAGAGCTTAGTCAAACAAATTGACTCAACTCCAAAAGAATGCATGGTTACTCCTGCACAAATAGACAGCCTAATAGATAGCACACTAGACAGTTAGAGTTCAAGGTTTGGAAAACCACTAACAGATATGCTACAGTACGCCTGTCAATACTTTTTGTTTCTTCAACTTTTGTAAGAGTAAGAAAACGACTGAGAAAATCTCAAGAGAAATAAAGATCAAACAGGCTAATCGAAAAATTAAATATAAAGAGAAATAAATATAAGAAGACATTATTGAGGAAATAGTTATAACAAATTTTTATAACAAATTTTGTGATTTATTTCTGTATACTTCTAAATATTTTTTGAATACATGTCTTTATTTATCTAATGTAAATACTTTGATTTCATTCATTTGTTTTCATGTGATCCACCCCTTGCACAGAGACTTTGTTGACTGCCCTAATCGCTAAAACCCATCCACAGCTGCCAGTATAGGACTGGTCCAAACTTTTACTTTTCAGCCAGAAACCGATAGCTTTAATGGCAAGAGGTATTTTCTGTTGATAGTGATCTCTCAAATTTCAGAAGAGAGCCATGTGCTGATTTAGCATCCAAGGATCTGCTTCCCCCAAATTTCTAATTTCAACAGAGCTGATGTGGAATGTCAGGTGTTGTCTGCTCAGACTCGGTACAGCTGACCAATGAGAGCAGAATAGGCTTGGGTTTTTTTTAGCAAATATAGGTCTCTGTAGAATGTATGTGGGGAGATGTCAATAAAACTGGGTGTTTTTCAATCACGACAGGATGTCATGATACTTTCATGTGCTGCTAGCATGTTTGTAGCTAGATACCGAGACCCCCTCAACAATTTTTTTACAAAGTTCCAACAGGCGAAAAAATCAAAGGTTTTTTAGAACAAAACTTAAGCTACTTCACAGAGAAGAAAGTCACAAATATTACCTGACGAGGGAACTAGTGGTCTGCTATGTGAGCGCCCAGTGGTCAAATGAGTGAGAGCTGGCAAGCAGTCTTGCTCCCCCAGCCACAAAAAGAAAAAAGAGAAAAAGAGACAGTCCCCCACTTCTATCTGTCTCTCTCATTGATAATTTCACATGTAAATATTGCAAAAATCACAGCACATACCTGGTTTTTAACTTAAGTGAATGGTGGTTTTTATAAATTTGGCATCCTGTTAGAGCTGTGCAGCAGTCTTGAAATGCATTCATATGTCTTAGCCGGGCAATGTTCTGCATGAGTTTCAGACCATTCTCCTAATCTAACAACAATAACAGAAAAATATGTGAACGTAAGCAGTTTTGGAGGATTCGGCCGTATTGAGATGCAGTATATTCGAACATGGAGTCTGAGAGAGACAAAAGTGCTAGCTCGAAGCAGAATGCAAATGCTAAGTGATGACATAACGAATAAGCTGATAAGTGGATTACATCCTTTGGCAACATTTAGCTACTTTTTTTTTTTTTTTAGCAAACATCAGCTACATTTAATTGAAAATAGTTGGCAACATTGCACAACTGTTGTGCTGTGCTACAGCTAGCTTACTTGAGATGCTAACTGGCTGTGTCCCTATTTGTCAAAAAAAAAAAAAAAGAAATTTGAATTACACCTACAGGTAAATTTACATCCATGGTATAAAAGTTTCTTCTTTTCCTGTGAGAACCAGTTCTTTCCGAGTTGAAAAAAAAAAGGATTCTAGCCAACCACAGATTGTGATTGAAGAATGTTTATTGACTGAAAAATGTCTACATCTATTTACTCTTAAATAGTACTGTGCTGGCCATTTCATGCTAGCTTCAACACTCACCGGACCTGGTGAATCATGTTGCAGCTAAACAATCATTTGTTAGCTTTCTGTTGATAGCATGATGCTTGTGGTAGCTAACTTATTCCTGTGAAGTAGCATGAGGCTGGATACATATTCCTCAGACTGTATGCCTTATGTTATCACCCAACTGACATCTGTAACAGTGCACTTATCCCCCATTTTGTTCTACTGCTGGACCTTTTTAGGGAAAAGAGAAGATGAAGACAGCTCTTGGACCATGTGGCTAATAACTGAAGAACCTTGGTTTGTTTTATTCGTAACTTTATCAAAGCTGCTTCAAATCTGTTCATCACATTCTTTACATTTGTATCTCAAATGTTACAGATGTTCATTTCATACATGATACTAAAATAATGAAAGATACTCATTGACAATTGTTTGGTTTCTACGGAAGAGTATTAGGGCCAGGCATAAGAAAAAATAATAATATTAGGTTTCTGATTCACTGTTGTGGAAATGATTTTAAAGTAAAGAGGTTTGTGTAACTTATCAATGTTATACGCAGCTTTACTTGAAGGTACAGAAAAAGAGTATCTAACAAAGAATGATTTAGTGAATACTCAGTGGGATGGGCAAATGATCTTAAGCTAACAATATAATGCAGGACTACTTGGTAACAACTCGGTGCTATGTATAATGAATGAACATATTAAAAAATACTTTATTCATCCCAAAGGGAAATTATATTTAAAAAAATGGTTAGAATATTACTTAAACTGGTGTTTAAGTAGGTCTAATTAGTTATGAGTGAGTTGTTCCTAATTTTGTGCTGTTAACTGACTGTTTCAGAGCTAATCCAGAACTCAGATGAAGAGACAGGTCAAGTATGATAAATTTGAATATATTCATTAACTAATTATTGCATCATGATTCATTAATATAGAGTCTTCGAGTATATTATTTGGTAACTCCTAAATATCTACTTAAAGCCATAATGTGTAATATTTCACGTTGTCTATTAACGGCTGTGGCTCAGTGGTTAGAGTCGGTCGTCCAATAACCGGAAGGTTGGTGGTTCGATTCCCACTCTCGCCACTCGGAAAAAAGATTGGTGGAACTGATAGCTGGAGGGGTGTCAGTCCACCTCCTTGTCACGGCTGAGGTGCCCTTGAGCAAGGCACTGTACCCCCATACTCCCCGGGCGCCTTCTGGCTGCTTCATGTCTGCCCACCGCTCCAGGTTGGCATCTGTCTCCAATTGTGTGACCCTGTGCATGTGTGTCAAACAGGTGCCAACCTGGATGAGTTAAAAGCGGAGGACAAATTTCGTGTGTACATATGTACGCATGATAATAAATCAAGAAAAAAAAAAAAAAAAGAAAGAAAAAAAACAAATTTGAGTCTTATCATTCACAAGTATTACCTCAATCGTTATTAATTACCTCCATCACAAAAGTGCAGTGTTCTTAAATTCTTTATATTCAGCATACGAATGTACATAAGAGTGTTACACTCCAATGAATGTCTCCATGTTGCTCCGCCATTTGCTCCACATTGGAAACGGAAAATGCGAAACTGATGACATGTCCTTCTACAAATCCCGTAGTTTTAAAATGGCGGAGCGACATGGAGACACTCTCGCCACTCGGAAAAAAGATTGGTGGAACTGATAGCTGGAGGGGTGTCAGTCCACCTCCTTGTCACGGCTGAGGTGCCCTTGAGCAAGGCACTGTACCCCCATACTCCCCGGGCGCCTTCTGGCTGCTTCATGTCTGCCCACCGCTCCAGGTTGGCATCTGTCTCCAATTGTGTGACCCTGTGCATGTGTGTCAAACAGGTGCCAACCTGGATGAGTTAAAAGCGGAGGACAAATTTCGTGTGTACATATGTACGCATGATAATAAATCAAGAAAAAAAAAAAAAAAAGAAAGAAAAAAAACAAATTTGAGTCTTATCATTCACAAGTATTACCTCAATCGTTATTAATTACCTCCATCACAAAAGTGCAGTGTTCTTAAATTCTTTATATTCAGCATACGAATGTACATAAGAGTGTTACACTCCAATGAATGTCTCCATGTTGCTCCGCCATTTGCTCCACATTGGAAACGGAAAATGCGAAACTGATGACATGTCCTTCTACAAATCCCGTAGTTTTAAAATGGCGGAGCGACATGGAGACATTCATTGTCCGTGAAATATTACACATTATAGCTTTAAGGATGTAATTAATAATGATTAAAAATTATCTACTGGTCCTTGATTAGTTTATTCTTTTTGTTTGTTTCTTTGTTTGTTTTTAAGTAACTGACCTTCGTCAAATCATTAGTTTTCTAATTAATTATTCATTAACTACTGCTTAACTAATAGCCAAATTGCAGAACCATATCAACGTCCTTACGGATACACACAGATCGGTGTCATAAAGTTTTATGTCATTGTTGTCGGTAGAGGTGTCAATTCCAATTTGTTCAAAAACGTGTTTTGTCTATCACCTCAGATTTGGCGTGCAACATTTGGAAACTCTGAAGACAGTCTTAAACATCAAATTTAATTTTGTTTTGCTTTTTTTTTTTTTTTTGCTTTGTATCAGATAGGCAAACAGAATGACAACCACTCACAGGAGAGTGGCCCTCTGGCTGATCCAATCCATCACTGACAGAATTATGATTATGGCTTGAGTAATGACGATAATGTCAGATGCAACTCGTTCTTAATGAGGCATCACAACTCAAAATGCGGTCCCCTAAAAGGTTGAGAAAGTCGTGTAAATCTGCTCAAGCTGTCATGAAAATAACTGCTGAACCAGACCAAATCAGTGATATTTGTCACACTTGGTCCTGAAAAGCTTAAAGTCATGGGATAGTTATGATGAGCACCTGTGCTACTGGGCGAGAGGCCGGTAAAGGACAGCATACATGCTGTTTACTATATATATACCTTCAAGATGTACATGTACACACACGTGTGAAGAAAAGTAGCTGACACCAGCCCTGTCTCAGCATTTGGATTTTTGAAATGCACCAACATGCAGGAATTCACAGACTCTCAGTAGGCCATGACAAACCCTTGACATCCTCACAGCCTGACATCTTTAAATCAGGAATGCACGCTGGCAAACAAAAAACAGTGATTAAAGAGGGTAACAGGATCAGCTCTAATCAGCTTGTCCTGAGAAAATGCCAGGGAGTTTTCAACCACTGTCAGGTCACTCCAAGACGTGATTTCTTTCCCCATTAATTATGTGCCGCAGCCGCAGAAATTGTCCTCTCCGGCGTGAACGACCTTCTCTGCTTTCATGAGCCTGTGCAGAATGATCAAAACATGCAGCAGAGAGTCGGTGTGGAGAATCAAGCTCCCCTGTGATGTGCCAACCCCATTATTTCTCTGACAAAGAACAATGGCCACCTCAGAACTAATGGCACTCGCACAGAGAAAGTTTCTCCAGTGCAAAGAGGAGCAAAGACAGGAGAAGGAAAAAAAAAAAAAAAACGATTATCCAAAGACATGTTCTATCATGTGATAAATTCTGTTTTCTCAGGCCAAATCCTTTGGTGCCTGCCTGCTGGAAATATTCAGAGCTCGTAATGGAGATTTAATCAGCAGATAAAGAGTGAGCTGAGCACTGAGAGACAAAAGGAGAGAGGAATGATGATCACGCATCTCGGGCTTATCGCTGATGGAAAAGCTCAATGACATCCTCTATTTAGCCCATATCACAGCCCCCTTTTTATTACACCCCTTGTGATCAGGGAGGAATCGAGATCCCCTGCTCTGCCACAGAGCTGTATGCTGTGTCAATGCTGCCCTCTGTTGACCACATGTTGAACTTCTTCCAGTCCTCGAGATTGTGTTGGATTTTTTCAAATCCCACACTTGGCCGGATATCGAAATGGGATTCCTCCAAAACCACTGCCTCATTTTGCAGGTTAACCATATCTATCAAGTCCTGCTTTTGGTTGGAAACTTTTTCAGAACTTTCATATTTTGAGTCGTTGTGTAAGGCTGCTGCCACAGTGGCTCCACCTATTATCCTCGACACTTGTTCACATCGAAAGGAACCTTTGCTGCATTTTGTCACTTTTTTTACGTTTCTTTTTACAAGACGCATCTTCTGAATTCCGTCTGTCGCGCCTTATCGGATTAGTTGTCTTTTTATTTGTGCAAGATTACTGAGAAATGTTATAATATGGAGGATCTGGTGAAATGAACCTGTGCCTGAGCCAGTGAATGAAAATGATGGAAGTGATTTAGATTCCTGAAATAGTTATTTGGCTGACTAAATGTTCTTGTGGGTGTCACATGGTTCACATTTCTACATCAATGTGACCTAAATCAAATTCTCACACAGTCTTGAAAGTACATCAAGAGAACCAAGCTAAAGAAACAAGACAAAATTATACAATTTGTTCTTTATTAATTGCAGTAGATTATCCAAAGTCACCTATATACAAGCTCAAAAAATGTGTGAACATTTGCTTTCAGTATCTTGCATGATTTTGTTTTTCAGCTAAATTCACAACTAAATGTTTGCAGTAACTTCTGATCAGTCCTGCGCGTCATCTTGGAGGAATTTGAACCCATTTGGCCCATATACAGAACCTCCTCCATATCAGTCAAATCAATTCAACTCAGTTTAGTTTGATCTATATAGCGTCAGACCACAACATGCGGATGTGCTTCCACACGTCATCTGCTTATTTTAGGTTTTGTCACAGTGTTTCTATTTGGTAAATGGTAGGACTTTCACTTGGCTGCTCTAAAACATTTACTTTATACTCCTTTAACCTTTCCTTGCTGTAAGATCCATGGGATTGTTTTTTTTTTTTTGAGCAGGTGTCCTGACATTTCCCTTTAGAACTCACAGATATGCTCCATGTTGGTGAGCCATCCTGGCCAAGATTGAGCAAAAGACTTAACCAAACCCTAATATAACCACCAACGTGTTTCAGAATGGATTAGGTTCTCATGCTCAAATGCCTACCTGATCCCATGACAGAGAGTGGGATGGATTCACTGAGTCATGGGGCAAAACTTCAGTTTCACAAGAAGGGCTCAAAGATTTTACAATTACTGTGTTCTCCTTACTCTCTTCCCCACAGTCAATCTGCACATCAACTTCCAACCTCTCCCTAAACGTTCCTCTGATGTGATGATGCCCCTGTTTACATCTTGCTTACATTGTTGCTCAGTGTTCTCCTCATAATAGGCTTGTGAAGATTGACATTAGCAAAAGTTGAAGAGGTCTTCAAACTATTCCACACCATGATCATGGCGTGATCTTAGTCGGGCAACCATGCCTGGAAAGGGTGATGGTGGTTTAGATTTAGATGTATTTGTTGAGTTCAAATTCTTCAGAGCCGGTTTTGTTGCTTTTTTGCATCCCAGTGATTGAAAAACACCCGACTCTATTTGTAGTTTGTAAAGAATTCAGATGCTAAAAAAAAAAAAAGCCATCAAGGTGATATCTCTTATTAAAGTTCAAAAGTACACCTAAAGCCTGCTCATGGAGAATGTACAACAAGACAAGAGATATATGTAGAAACAGAGGGTTTATTAGCTTCAAGTTCATGATTTATTTATTAACAAGAATAATACAAAATATGGTTAATATTAATCATATATACACTGTACATTCTGGACATTCTGGACATCCCTCCCTGCAGTTCCAGTTGAATCCCACTAGTTGGCTCCGCCGTCACTTTGTCAGTCTTTGCTTCACATCAAAGCCAGGGTCTCCACGTGGTTGAGGAAGAGCTCGCTGCTGACTCCTCCCTGTGTGCTGGGTGCGGTGGGGGTCTTACTGACGTGAGAGGTGGGACGTGAAGGCTAAGAGGGCTGGTGTGAGGAAGTGTTGGTGAGAAACTAAAGAAGGAGGTGTTGGTAGATGGAGGTGACAGGCTTGGGGGGTAGGAGAAGTGACAAGCAAAGGACGGGAAAGGTGGAGAAAACCAGGGGGAGGATGGAGGGGATAGATAGTCGTGGCACGGTGAGGAGCAAGAGAGGGGCTGGAAGGGAGAGTGAGATGGAAAAAGAAACCAGGGAGACCCTTCACTGCTGTCTGATGTGCAAATGGCATCCACAGACGCTGCATCAGGCGTCTCAGCGATGCTCTGGGTGAAGTCCGGTTTCGGCTGCCAGCTCTCTGCGTGATGCTTTAGGCCTTCGATCAGGCTCGCCCTCTGTGCCGGTGTTATCTTGTGCATGTAGCTTGTGAGCTGAGCCACACACTGCTGGAACCCTGCAGTCTCAGTGATGAGGTGAGGATGAGCACTGGCTTCCGTGGGACCAAGCTGTACCAAAGGTGTAGGAATCCTCATTTGACGAGTCAAGTCTGCAAAGAGTAGAAACAAATGTGAGTGAGGGACAAAAAAAAAGAAAGAAAAAAGTGGGTGAAATGTTCCTTTTGTGTGTGTGCTTTATGTTTAGATTTAGAAACTTGAAGACAATAAACTCTTATGCTTGACTGACCATCGCTCAAGTTCTTCCTATCTGTCCACTTCTTAAGATATTCCACAGCAAAGTCCAGAATCTCAGCTTTCTCTATTTTAGGATTCTGCAGACGCTTTTGACGATAACAGTTGGAAGGGGAAGAAATACGTTTCATCATGGTGAAAATGACTTGTTGGGAAATGTTCCATGCAAAAGGTGTTCATATGGGATGGCTTTGACTTGACTCACTGCGTCTGAGGTAGAACTCAACAGCAAACTTCTCAGCTCTGCGAGACTTTGATTTATCCGATCCCTTCGCTTCTTCTCCACAACCGGCTTTAGAATCTAAAGAAGTAAATTAGCATGAAACTTATTCAATGTAATAAAAATGCAATATATTCTACATTAATTCCCATCATTGAAATAATTTATCTCAACAAAGGTTTGGGGATTCCAGGTTGTTCAAATAAAATTTAGGAAAAAAAACTATTATCAGCCATTAAACTTGAAATTGAAATTAAAACTCTCTAATAAACCATCAAGCTTACAGTAAATGTTAATCATAAATTGGTTTTGGTTCCTTGAAGATCACAGGTCTGATGGTCCTTTGAACAAATCTGCATGATGACTTCAACTTGACAACCCAAGAGCAGGCTTAAAAGTGACCTGGTAGAGCATTGCAATTATCTCTTGAAGTAAACAAGAAAATAAACAAGAAAACAGGCATAAAGTCTGGCTCCTTACAGAGTGGTCCCTTGTTATTCGGTCAAAAACAGAGGTTCTTACCCTTTTTCTACTCTTGCCATCATCAAGAGTTTGGCTTTGTAGTTTCCTGGTCATGTTGACGTGTTTTTGGTCCAAACTTCTCCGCAGAAGTTGAAAAGCCACCCCGCCGCCTCTCGGATCTTATAAGCAGCTCGGGCGCCCGCCTCTGATTGGCTGGCAGGTGTCAGTGACGACATGGAGGGGACAACGGGTTTATGATGGCAGCCCAGTTTCAAGAGAAAACTTATAAAAAAAACAGCATACATTTTGTTCACATTACCAAAAAGTGGCAGTCTCACAATAATGAAAGTTTTTTATGGCATTGTTTTTTTTTGTTTTTTTTTTACGGAGATGCCTTCAGGCGACGTGATACAAATCTGTAACATTAAAAATGTTCAAATAGCCAAAGTAAGCCTAACCATATCATACCTCACCCAAATGACCACGAACTGGAAATCGAACGTGACTGTCTCGTGCACACATTGTGTGTGTAATGTGACAGTTTAACTTTGGCTGATTCAGAACATGCCGCAATTAGCAAAGGAAATGAAGGCATGATACATTTAATATAGATAGATAGATAGATAGATAGATAGATAGATAGATAGATAGATAGATAGATAGATAGATAGATAGGCTACTTGTAAGCTAGGTCTGTTAGGCTAAAGCAGTTTTAGCCCACATAAAGTTGCTAAAGTCGAAGTTTATTATAAGTTACAGACTTGGGTCAGTGGCTACATCACTTATTTGAGCAGTCATGGCAGAACCTTCTGGTTTCTTTTAGCACTTGTGGTGGAGGATGCGGTGGTGAAGTGAGACCATGGGAAAAGCTCGTGGGAACAGAAATCAAGTGAGAAAGTGAGCAGCTCGGGGCACATTTTATGATGTGTGAGACATCAGCACTTTGCATTATGTGAATTTAGGGAAAGGGAAAAAAAAATAAGTTTTTTTTAGCGTGTTCAATGGGAGCTCAAAGGGCCTTAGCAAGTCAAGCAAAAATATTTCATGTTGAAGACAAAAAATAAAAATAAAACAAACAACAAGGTGGTTTCATGATAACAGGGATGCGGAGCAAATGGGAGAAGCTTCTTTTATGAATGGGATGAAGTGTGAGGGTGACTTGCACCTGAGTGTTAAGTGTGCGCTGACTTCAGGTCAGCCTGATGCCTCTTGTTCGGACGACCTCACACGCGCTTCCTTTAAACATAAAAAAAAAAACAGTTGTCGAGGTCACCACACGTTCCCAAAGCTGCCAGCTCCTGCTAGTGTGAGTCTCGCTTGAAACTATCTTTGTGTCAGTGTTGCTGACACGCACGAGCAGTCGCGATATTGGAAGTAAACGGTCCATCTCTCTGCGGACAAAGAACGCATTTTCTTTTAGCCAATTAGCCCATTTCCTTCTCAGGTTCGAGCTCGCGCATAACAAAAGCTTATTTGCGGGGCGGGTCCGCTTGTCTTAAAACACTTACGCTCGCGCCACAACCTACACGCAAACGCACGCGAACGAGCTGATTTCAGTTATGAATTATCATGACAAATTGAATATGCTTTCCGGTTACATTTCAGCAACATCGTCACGATGACATGCATCGCCTTTTGATAAAAGGGGTTTCCCTCCCCGCTGCCATGGCGACCAGCAGTGATCTCTGGGCCTTCACTAATCGCCCCCTCTTTAATTTCAAACGGAAGTATCATTGCCTGTGAAAAGCCACTTAATCTCCACGGGGTGTCCATGATCCGATCATCCCGGTGTTATCCCCACACTTTAGCCTATTATAGGGATCAGGGCGGCCATAAATGCAGTGCACAGAGCGCCCCTCAACCCAAAGCCCACTCACTCTTCAGCCTCTGAAATGATACATAGACCAGATACAGAAATAGTCATCCCTGCACAGAGTCCAGAGTCTTGAGGTGGTTACCCACCCACTAGAGATACATGTAACTTATTCACACAACACAAAAGCATTTAGGCGTCAATGAGACCATTTGGCGCAATATAGCACAGAAAGTGGCCCATTCTTGGAGGTATTTTTAGTTTCTATATTTTTTTTTTTATATAAATTAACCTTTTTTAAGCAATTGTACAAACTGTACAAACTGTACAAACTTTAAATGAGTTGAAATCTATTGCAGATGATATGAATATTAATCAATTCAGGTTTGTCTAGTCTTCAGGCCGCGCGCTGGTGAGTGAGTGACCGGAGGTGCATCCTGCACTGGGAGGGGGGCGTGGCCCTACTCTGGGACTTCAACAACTTGCAAAGAGTGCACAAACATTCTGCAGCCGAGCCACGAGTCAGAGCAGAGGACACGATGAAGGGTCTATCTTCACCTGAGTCCCCCAGAAAGAAGACAGTGAGAAGGGTAAGCTGCGTTCCCCAAGAAAAGAAAGTGGTTTCATGTCTTGGTAAAATATGTCAGCAAAGCGTGGTTACATTTTTTTTTTTTTTTTGTCCAACTTCAAGGTGTCCAAGCCTTTGATGGAGAAACGCAGGCGCGAGCGTATCAACCACAGTTTGGAGACGTTGCGACTTCTCATGTTGGAAAACACGCACAGTGAGGTATGTGTCATATATATGTCATATATATATGTATCATATATGATATCATATATATGATATGAATATTAATCAATATATATATGTGTGTGTGTGTGTGTGTGTGTGTGTCATGTTGTGTTGTCTGTGGTCATGGTTGACTAATCTCAGTTTTATTGGGTTTTTTGGTTGTTTTTTTCAGTTGGTTGGTTGGTCAGTTTCTGGGCCATATTTTTTCTGACATTAGCATGTTTGGCATGCTAACATTTAGTTAGTTACTTCTTTTTTATTTACATTTCCGGAATAAATTGGCGAAACTGAGAGTAACCATGTCGTCTTGTTTTAAAGTTTTACGTGTGAGCTACGTATCTGCTTTTGAATAATCCACTTTGGAATTATTTGAACCTGGTTTAGCACCACAAGCGAATACACTTATAATGGCAAATCCTTTTTAGGGATGCGATGCATTGCTGTCAGTATCAAGTTACTATTTCTGCTTTTTACACTGTTATTAAGTGATTTGCTTTCACATATTCTCAACATAGAAATTAAAGAATCCAAAGGTGGAGAAAGCCGAGATCCTGGAGAGCGTGGTGGAATTCCTTAAGACGGAAAAGGAGACAGAGATGGGTCATCAGGCCGTGAGGCCGGGCTGCCCACGCCAGCACAACTACCGTGAAGGCATGAGGTCCTGTCTGCTGAGGGTGAGCCAGTTCATAGCCAACAAGAGCCAGGAGTTAGAGGACCCCAGCGGCGATGCAGTCCAGGCCTCCTTTGCGCTAACTGAGCCTCAGATGCTACCCGCCTCCCCTGGGAGCGTCCACAAGTCGCCGGTGCCCGCTCCTGTTGGTGACCCGGCGGCTCTATCTCCTCAGCATCACCTCAGGCAGCGCGATGACCTGCACAGTGACACCAGGAAGATGCTTTCTTTCTCAGCAGACCCAACGCACCTCACTGATCCCGTATGGAGACCCTGGCCTCAGTGACAGGGATTATTGGAAATGAGCAGCGTGTTGGCAACTCTGCATACCAACCAACTGTAAATGTGTATTTCTAATTGTACAGCCAGAATTTATTTGTACAGTGAAGACATTTCATGACACCCCTCACACGGAAGATGATGTTTTTCCACTTCAGTGAGACTCTTGCAAATTTTTCTGTTTTTCCGGGAATGACTATGGGACGTTTTCAGGCGAGTGTGTCTGCACATAGCAGTTTTTTTTTTGTGTTAATGTTTATCTGGTGTTGCTGAAGACCATGTTATAAAATGCTTCCTCTACTTTGAATACCACAGGAGCGTATTTTTTCTTTGCTCTGATATGTACACAACCATGGCTTGCTGCTGAAAACTTTCTTTTCTTGTTTTTTTTAGGGGTTTTTTTGTGTTAATGTTTATCTGGTGTTGCTGAAGACCATGTTATAAAATGCTTCCTCTACTTTGAATACCACAGGAGCGCATTTTTTCTTTGCTCTGATATGTACACAATCATGGCTTGCTGCTGAAAACTTTCTTTTCTTGTTTTTTTTTGGGTTTTTTTGGTATTTGCTCCCTGAATTCTGTCCCCATTTTCAATAAAAGCACAATTTCCTGACCTTTCTGCCCGGAGTGGCCTTTTTGCTGCACGAATAGCATGTACTTGGATGACTTGCAGCTCCACTGGCTGAGAAAGGAGAACCATCTGTGGGACACTTAGCACATACTCCATCCAGGCTGGACAGCAGTTATGACACCTATTGAAATGTTGATAGGAGAGCTGTTGCTTCTATGATGTTCAGAGCAGTTTTTCACATGTAGAACAGTTAATGATTGTCGTCATTCGCACTTGTCCAGACTCCAGACTGCTTCAGGTGAGGCTGCATCCAATCTACAAAATGTGCCCTACAAGGCTAGATAAAGAATTAGTTTAAGCTAGCCTGAACTGGAAATCCGTGTGGTTAAAACATACCCATCTCTTACAATTGGTCAAATTTACTTTCATTTCAATATGCATATAAATTAGCAAGGATAAGGAGTAAAGGTCCCGTGGAACTGGGGCATTGGGATTTTTTCATGGAACATCTTGCTTCTAACTATAGCCAAAACTGTGAAGCCTGACCTAAGAAATATTATTTAACTTTATTTCAGTCATTTACTGTATTACTGCTACATGTGCAATGTTGTTGATATTCCTTTCTATTTTATTTTTATTTTATATATTACTTATTGTATTTCATTTTATTGGACAGGAACTACCTAAGCCTTTGAAAATGTGTCCTTGTAATGATGACCCATCTGTCTATTTTCTGTATGATGTACCACTGAAAGATGTTACTGAGCATGTTTCAATAAAAATTTGAATTCCAAAAAAAAAAAAAAAAATGCATATAAATTACATATGCACTGGAGACTCTTTGGTGCGTTTGTTGTAGATGATTTCTATCATGTTGCACAGAGTAGCCCTGTACGTAATATTAAGGGACTTTAATTCAAGTACTGAATGTGAGTTCATAATTTGGGCAACTGCACCCCAATTTTTTCATGATGGCACTTCACAGCATTTCTGTGCAAAAATACTGCACGTTTTACTTCTTTACAAACTGAGTTATATGGCGAAATGTATGAAGTAAGAAGATATTAAACTAATGTGCCACAGATTGAACTGTAACAAGTGGAGTGACCTAAGAATGGATCTAAGATGACTTGTTTTGGCAATTGTTTAAATGTTGTTTTATGCAACATAGATATATATAAATCAGATTCCATTTTTTCCTAATATGCAAAAGAGCTTATTTTATTTTTTATTTTATTTTTAGCTGTCATAAATGTTTTCCACCTGTGAATAATCTTTCTCACTGTAGAATGATGACATCCAATTAGTTTGAAAATGACCAGATAATCCATCCCATCTTGATGGACAGCAACAGTTAGATCTATAAGATCCTGGCTGATGTCTTTCCTCCTTGGCGTTGTGTTAACACACACCCGAATGCTCCAGACCAGCAAACTGACAAAACGTCTGCTTTAATAGAGGTGCTGTTACGGGGTAACAATAAAGTGTCCTGGAGTGAGGAAATAAAACAAGGAGAACTGATGTTTGATGTTAAAGAGTTACTTATTTGAAAGGAAAAGTGACACTTTTCAAACAAAACCTAAAAGAAAATCACGATCCTAACGGAACCTGTTGAGGAAAAACAAGAGCCTAAATGATGAACAGAACAACCCAAACCAAATTCAAACATTCACCCTCCTTCCGCTGAAAGAGTTACGCTGTCTCTCAACACCCTGCACGAGCTACTGAAGACACCACCAACAAAAGCTGACCCCACTGGCACTCAGCGTCTTCCACCTTCTTTTAAAAGTAGCCCTGCTGACCAACACACACACACACACACACACACAATATACTATTCAACCCTCGGGTCGTAAAAGGTGCTCACACTGTTTATTTGATCAGCAGCGTTAGTTGCTACGTACCCCTCTTATTCTTATTAAAGCAGTGTGTGGACTTTTTGTTTTTATACACTGCTTTTGCATTTTGACTCACTTTTTGTGAAACAGTAATTAAATACATTGTTTGTTGTTGTTAATCTGGAGTTGCATTCACCTAGTAATTACAATCTACCTAAGGATTATGTACCAGAGATTCCACAGTGTAACATTTGTGAACATACACATTTGAAAAGGTTATACTTTCTTTTTCACTGTATTCAGTACACAGTCCTGGTCACGGTGAATGTGATAGACTGTTCATGAATTTGTTACCCTGGACAATTAGTCTATCTAGCTTTTAAACACTTTCATACGTGATGATTTATTTTGATATAACTTTAGCTAAAGTGTCTGAAATACTGGGCTCCAGTTGGGGCATGCTGCAGATAGCCGTAAATGATCCAGAAATGCTCATTCAAAACTGAGGACGCAGACATATAAATGCTCTGCCTTGTTAAGCTAAAATGCACCTGCGACCGCAGATCACACTGAAAATTCCCGATGCTCATTGGTCATCTTGATGCCCTTTGGTTGGTCTTCTAGAACACATGAAAGTGGTTTGAAAACGTCTTGTATCAAAGGAGGTGTTATTCCCGCTGGGCTGACCCCTGGACAGGATGCTCCTTTGTGCGCCTTTAAGCTTTAACCCCACCAAGAAAAAGCCCACACAGGACTAAGCAAATCAATTAAAGCTGGAATCAGATTAGAGCAGCATCTGGCTAAATGCTAAAAAAAAAAAAAAAGGTCCAGTGGGAGCTTTGTCTTAAGTGTGAAATGGATACAGAACAGAGGATTAATCTCGAATGCGGATGTTTTTTTCTTTTCTTAGCTCGTTTACCCAAGACATGCAAATGGAAACAAACAACGAAAACATACGCAAATATGTCCGGGATCAAGGAGCAAATATCCTAACGTGCAGACGAACTCGTGCACACGCTGTTGAACATTTAAATCAGCAGCTGGCGATGCAAACGTGTTGGCTGTTCCCACGTCGGCACGAGCAAAAATAAAGGCAAAGTGATGAAACGCCTTTTGGCCTCATCAATAAACCATGTATGCGGTTCCCACCAAGAATCCTCATCTATTTCCACTCGAGTATATGTGTCACAATACCGTTAACAACTACAGAAGCCAAACTTTAGTTATTTCATAGTCTGTCTTGAGAAGAAGAGTTTAAAAGTGTCGTTTTTTTCTGAGCTGTAAGTGGGCTGTAGACCAGTAACAAAGTGTCGCGCTCCTATAAATCAGTTTCTAAACTAACGTACCAAACACGCTAAGCTACGGAACCCACTTCCACGAGACAACAGGTCTTCGCCAGTAACTGTAACACGTGCGGACCAAAAGGTTCAACCAATGGCCACGTGTCGACCGGCTTTACAACCCTACACTGGATGGTTTAATAACATCGCACCTCAGGGTGTTGATGGGTCTGCTGCTGCCACACGTGCGCCAAAAAGCAACGTCTGCGGCCTGTTGTGTGCCGGTGAGGCCTACGTTTCATCAAGAGTCAACATTATGCGGTAACCAACAACGGCCCTTTAATGTTTGGTGCGGTTTACGTGTCGTTTTTGGTATCTAGAACCTGGAAGACTTAAGTTTTTTTGGTTGTTCGTGCAGTTACCGGCCGCCACTGCTGTGTAGAGGGCAGCTCCTTTATGTGAACAAAGCTTCACCGCTGTGCCTTTTTTTTTTTTTTTTTTAACCCTGTGAGGTGTCAGAGACTGGACAACATCTGCTCCAGTAGCAAACCCCAGCAATTAAAGCAAATGTTCTTCCCCTCAAAAATAAAAGCAAAACAAAACTGAGTATTCATGAAAAACATGTTTATTAGTAACAAGGCAAAAGTCACAGTATGAACACTGTAAATTAATGACAGGATACAAGCAGAATTTACTCAGCCCCGTGTAGCAGGTTTACATCATATCATCAGCTTCCACTGTGTGTAAGGATGTGTTGCAGGCGATCAGGTCACTGGATCGGAGTTTTCAGCGAGCGAGGCCCTGAGCTTTCTGAAACTCCTGCTGTAAACTGGACAGGACCTCTCGATGCTTGTCAGATTTCTTCTCCATGTCTTTCAGGAGGGTATCGTATCGCTGACTGCAAAAGGACAAAAAATGAAGAATAAAGACGAGTACAACACAATCGCTCCTGTCTATACACAGGGTAGGAGAGGGAGCAAATTTAAACTCTGGTGATTTTTTTGTTTCGTTCGGATCCCCGGTTCCCAACTTTTAAAGCAATTACAAACATATGAGAATTGCAGTCTCAAGCCAACTATGTTGGACGGTGTCGCTGTTGTCTCAGAAACATGGAAAATGCAGTTTATTCAGAGAGTGTGCATCAGATTCACGTCCTACTG
Organism: Odontesthes bonariensis; assembly: GCF_027942865.1. Lineage (NCBI taxonomy): Eukaryota > Metazoa > Chordata > Actinopteri > Atheriniformes > Atherinopsidae > Odontesthes > Odontesthes bonariensis. The sequence goes on along the minus strand of NC_134518.1, from coordinate 11,470,568 downwards.
TAGAAATGGTCCTGGGCCTCAGACAGACGCACTTAATTCTGTCATCACTGAATGATTCTCATCACTTCAGTGGTGTGTGGGAGTCACTGTGAGCTTACTGTCGTGCCAGAGTAAATAATCATTTGTTCACCTGAAACATTTTGCCGCACCTCAAAATTGTAATTATTTTTCTCTCTGATGTTTTCCGCTCCACTCCAGCCATTCTCTTTTTGGGACTTCTATTCATTTGTACTTTGTAGCCTCTGTCCTTCGTGGTATATTTCCCGCTGTCTTCTGACATTTTCATGGACAGAACCACTTAAAGGAGTGGGAAGAGGTGACGGCTACACTTCCCGCACCAACACCACAAGACTGGTAGGGCTTAGTCAATACGGGGGTCCTATAACCCGACACGTAGGTGGACTATTCCTACATGAAGTGAGCCACAAGCCCTTTGGTCAAAGGTTTCTCACCCCCTCATTTGTCACCACACTTCTGGTGACCTTTCAACACAGGTGATGAGCTGGCCCATCTTGCATTTACAAGAAATGCCAGAATATCAACTCGTCTTAATGTACACATAGTTGAATAATGAGAAATTGGCACCAATACCACACAGCACTCACTAATACAGAACCCCCATCTTTAATGTGGATTTTCTGCTGCTACTTCTGAAGCCCCAAACATGTACACACTGTCGGTGCCTCTAAAATACACGTCTACATGTTAGTGTTTTGCTACCACAGACTCATTAATATGTGGAAAGATCTAAGGTGCTGTTTACACATACCCGGGTATTTTGAAAAACGAAGACCTTTCCCTTCGTTTGTGCCTTTCGTTTTTACACAAACGGAGTTTTTTCCTCCGAAAACGAAGCTAAAAAAAAACTCCGGCAAAAGTGGAGATTTTTTAAAAACTCCGTTTAGCGTTTGTGTGTAAACTGGTTGAAAGAGACGAAAACGGAGTTTTCAGAATGGAATGCGGAGTTGTCGTCATAGTACAGAGCCCCGCCCCTATCCGCCATATTGGCAGGATGCTAGCGTGATAACGCCATTCATTGTTTATCTGGCAAGCATGGAGGTACTAGCAGCATTTCTGTTGTTGAGAGCTATACCAGAGAGTCTGTAAAAGGGCTGTGGCTATACTCGCTTGTGTGATTTTGAAAATTACAGAAAAGGATCCGGAAGTTCTTCCTGTCAGCGGAATTATCTATTAGGCTTCTGATTGGCTTGTGTGGAATTCTCATTGTTCTAACACTGCCACCGTCAGGCTTGGCGTAATTTAACAGCTCTTGATAGCGTATTTATGCGGATCAATGAAGACGTGTTTTTTTTTTAAACGGGGCTGTGTGCACCAAGTTTTTTTTGAAAACGAAGGTTAGAAAATATGCGTTTATCAAAATACCCGGGTATGTGTAAACAGCACCTAAGCTGTGTGCTGCTCTTAGTTGTGTGTTAGTGCTTTTGTTAGTCCTTTAGCTTGGCTCTGTTGTGGAAAAGACAGAAGTCTAAGTGGACAAAGATTTGCTTTGTGTTGGACTGAAACTAAGTGTTAATTTCTCAGAATTGTCATCCTCTATGTTGTGAAATCACTTGTTATCATTCTTTAGTTAGCTCTAGCCAGCTCGGCTAACTTTCAACCCATAGCATGTGTGTTGTTAACTTTATGGAGGACAGCATGTCTGCCTGTCTGCGTTAAAAAAGTGGCAGTCTGCAGGGGATGAGAGCGCTGCATACAGATATCTCTGTTACGGTATAAACGTGACCTTATTCAGTATTCTGTCAACTTAAAATAGGCATTTGGCCCGCCGTTGAGAAACTGTTTGGTTAGTCTAGAAACTTGGGTGTCATGATTGATGACCGACTGACCTTTAAAGATAATGTCGCCTCCATTGCTTGATTTAGCCGCTTAGCAGTGTTAAACATAAGAAAGATCAGGCCGTAACTAACCCAACACACCACCCAGCTCCTGGTGCAGTCTATGGTCATCTCCCGCCTTGACTACTGCAACGCCCTCCTAACTGGTCTCCCAGCCTGTGCTGTAAATCCTCTGCAGATGGTCCAGAAGGTGACTGGTCTTCGTGTCTGGTCTTCAATTTAGTCTAAAAGAGCACACATCACCCCTCTGTTCTGTGAGCTCCACTGGCTACCGTTAGCCGCCCGCATCAAATTCAAATCACTGATGTTAGCCTACAAAGTGCTGAATGGAACGGCTCCCATCTACTTGAATGCTCTCGCAAAGGCTTACGACTTGGGCTACGGCTACACGAAAACGTTTTTCACTGTAAACGATACTTTTTCTTATCGTTTGGCTGTCGCGGCCACACGGAGCCGGCGTTCCCACTACCCCAAAACGATAGTTTTTGAGAACGGGTTCCAGAGTGGGAAGATTTGAAAACGGTGTCGTTTCGTTTCCATTGTTACAGCGAAAACGGATTTGTTTCTGCGTCATAGCCACATGGCTAACGCTAGTGACGTATACACATACGTCAGTGACCAGAAAAAAAAGCGGCTTCTATTCAAAATCCGGAAGAAGAAGACGACAACACAACAAGGACAGACAGCGATCATCATGGACCCCACAACATTGATAGCAGCACTGCTGCAGACACTGCTAACTACAGCGGCATTGTTGAAGGAACAACGTGAACTTCGCGCTGGTAGAAGTAGGGGCGTACACGCATGCGCATTGCTTCTTCTATTGTTCTGGTGTAACCGGTGGGGGTGGCTTACAGCGCACCTAGAGGTGTTTCGTGTGTACTGCATCGTTTTCAGCAAGCGTCGCGCTGTCATGTGGACAGAGAAGCCCCCCTGTGGGGTCGAAATCGTTTTCGTACCCGTTTTCAAAAAAACCCTCGTTTCGTTTTCGTGTAGCCGTATCCTTAGTCACTCCGGTCGTCACAGGATCGTCATCTAGCAGCGCCTACACCACGCTTAAGACAATCCAGACTCTTTTCATGTGTCGTTCCACGATGGTGGAGTGACCTGCCGAGCGCTACCAGAACAGGGGTGTCCCCTGTCTATCTTCAAGAAACTCTTGAAGACCCAGCTCTTCAGAGAGCATCTCCTATCCAAGCACTTCCCCTGTACTTCCCTACCCCCTCTACTGCATTTTCTCTTTCTGTACTTCCCTCTATTGGCGCATTTCCACTAGCTCGGCATGGCTTGATACGGCTCGGTTTGGTTGTGTTTCCATTTACAACTGAGTATCACTTCGTGCCTCCTCGACGTGGGCGGGGTCGTCGTAACACGGCTGCGCGACCAGAACAACAACAACAACATATGAGGAGGATAGCATGGAGGTCATCGAGGCGCTCGTGTTGCTGCTCACCCTGTGGCAAGAGAAGAGAGCCAGAGAAGACTCCTGGCCGCCAGACAAAACAGTATTTTAAAAGTGACGACACTCATCGGCCAATCAGTCGAAGGCAGTCGGCTGACGACACGTTTTAGTAACGCTTCGGCCCGCTTGGAACCAGGGCTGAGGTGATACGGAAAATCTACCCGGTTGCAGGTACTGCGTGCCGTGCCGAACCGAAGCGAGCCAGTGGAAAAGCGCCATATGTCTGCACTCTATCTCTACACTGTCACCGCTGTCACCTCTGACAGAGCCTGACTAGTGGTTTTCCTTCTATGTAGCTTATTGTTAGCTTTGACGTTAGCTGTAATGTTATATCTTTATTTGTAAGTCGCTTTGGATGAAAGCGTCAGATTTATGCCAAATGCAAAAACATAAACATTGTCCCTTCAGGGATGCCGTACGAATAAAGTTAGTGCAAAACAGTGGAGGGGCAAGGCGGGTTATCCATAGTCTCTTTGGACATTGTTTGCTTGTTTAAGGTAGAGAAAATACAAGTAAACTTATTTTCACGTGTTTCTACACTAAGGAATATTTCAATACTGAAAATCTGGTGGCAGACCTGTAAATGTTGCACACTTCCACTTTAATAAGACCACTCTAATTTAAATGTTAAAATTGTACATCCAGACTAAAAAGTCCAAATTAATTAATTTCACACATCCCTGTTGTGAAGTTTGTCAGGGAAGGTATAGATCGTACCTGTTATGCTGTCTGTATGGTGGGATTTTGCATTTTATTATTCTTAAAGATGCTTTAAACCAAATTTTCCTTCCATTGTAGAAAATAAAGCTCGATTGATCTCCACTCTGTACATGGAAAACTTTCTGCCTCTGCTCCAATGCCTCCATGACACTTTCTTAACATGCAGGGTGTCATGCAAAACCAATAAAACTGACTCTCTACTGACCCATACTGGAAGAGATTAGTGCTCTCAGATGCTCTAAATAGGCAGTAATGCGTCTTGTGTAAAGCTTGGGGCTTCATTTAGATTAAAAAAAGCAATAATTTAGTGTGAGTTAGGCAGAAAACTACATCTTAGCAGTTATGGATGACATTTTACCTTTAAGTGAATATAATTTTCAAGCCAAGTTAAGACTTGATTTGAGTGGATTTCCAGTAGGTCATTTAAAGACACTGTTACACATGTGCATCTGAGCTTTAAGTGAATTGTGTGATGTATCAATTTTAAAGAGAAGTGTTTTCTGTTGAAAGCAGGATGTATTGTATTATCAGCCGTTTGTCAGTCTAGAAAAAAAAAGTAAATATGTCAGTGCCTTTTGTTAAAGGGTTAACCATTTCTTTTTAGAAAAGAAGTGAATTTAGGCTCTATCTGTCAATATTCAAGAGACAGATTTCTACTCTGATCATGGAGACTATTTTGATGAAGTTGCTTCTCTCCTCTGGTCCACAGGTGATCTCTGATTTGTTTCTGCATCATATGAGGGTAAATCACAAGACACGACACATTGGGTTAATCTCACCTGATCGTAGACACTGAAGTTACAAATGGGATTCCTAAAACCCATTTAGGCACTTGTTTCCCCTAATGCTCAGCAGGTTTTACGACTCAAACATTAAACAAACCGTCTGGAACAATTGTCAGACATCTTTTCTTGTAAAGATAATGCAAAAGCTGGTTGGATCCACTTAGTACATCACCTATGCAGATGGAGGGACTACAGGAATGAGCACTGTGCAGTGAAGAGAAGTTTGTCTTACATTTCTCCGTTGATATACTCCAGTCTTTTTGCGACCGTGGCTTTGGCCTCATCCATGTCTTGCTTCACTAATACAGGACCAATAAGCTTATAAACGATGTTAGGGCTGTCCAGCATATCGAGCTCCTGGAAACAGAATTAATGCCTGTAATAACACAACACTACACACCCTGATATCAGGTTAGGACATGTGCTCACGTGACAGAAAAGATGATCGGAGTTACCTCTTTTACGATGTTGTTTTCTGTCAGCTGCGTCTCCAGCTTCTGCCTGGCTGACATGCTCTTGCTAACATCTGAACAACAAAGTCATTACCCGGTGAGTAAAGATGTTTCTGATATTGATATTTTCTCTCTCATCAATATAGTGACATAATTGTTGCGATAAAACACACAGATTTACATTAAAACCAAATTAATTAAAAGACCATTTAATGTGTAGCGTATTCTCCCAATATGGTAAGTTAGCTCGATACAACATGGCACATGAAGAGAACCCCTGCCAAGCTAATAGGAACCCACCTTTCTGCATCTGTGTGTACTTCTCTAATTCAGCTTTCAATTTCTTTTGCATGGCCTCTGCCATATTTGTGTTTTTTTTTTTTCAAAAACACTGTAAGCTGACTTATGTATCAAGGAATTGAAGAGCTAACTGTACAACATGAGAGCTCCGTTTTAGCTAACAGGAAGAGGGAGCAAAGAAACGGAAGTTATGCTAGATTCTATGGACACAACAAAACTCGGAATTTCTAGTTTTCTATCAGATAATGTTGAAGGAAAGGCCACTATAGACTGGATATTCAACTCGACCAGTCATGTAAAGTTTCTGAACCCAGACTTAAATATTTTAAGTCATGCTCTTGCGTAGTACGTGTAAAATCCATTGTTATTCTTGATCCATTAAAACATTTAACTTCTGTTGATACTGTACAAGACCGTTCGGTTTTCAAAGGAAAGCCACGGCGTTATCAAAGACGTACATTTCAAGAAAAAATAAAAAAAATCGAGTTGACCCGAGTTTCCAAGGAAACCCGAACGCAACATTAGCCCATCCTTTCAAAGTTACAGCTCTTTATTAGCGTCCTATGTTCGTGAAAATTAAAGTGCACGGGAAGGCAAATAAAGTAATTTAGCTCGCATTTAAGTTTCTAAATTGATATGTAATTGATTAAAACATATTCTAGTAACTTGTATTCAGTTGGTGTTAAATTTTGACGCAGTCGTAGTTGCGGCAGTTTACGACATTGTGTTGCGACACTGCACACAGCTCATCTGCGCTCTGGCTCGAAATGGCTTCGTCGTTTTGGAAAGGTGTTGTCGGTATTGGACTTTTTGCCTTAGCCCATGCAGCTTTCTCGGCGGCACAACGTGAGTTTCGGTGCAAAGAGTGAAGACACACGTCTCAATATCTAAACTGAATCCAGACAGTCTGTGTTTTCGCCGGGCAGGCCGATAAAACAGCAGGTCGGGCCTCTCGGTCCAGCAGCGAGCTAACAGGGTGCTAGAGCAGTTAGCTCCGCTATGAGTTAGTCTCCGGGGCGAAAGATAAATCTTCATTAATAACAGCGATATGTAACGTTTAGTGTCACTAATACAGTGGGGTATTTGAAAAACAGCCTGTTGGTAATGGAATACATCTCATTAAATTGATATTAGCTGGTAGCTTACAGTGTCGTGGTGTTTCTTGCTGTCACTAAATTTAAATTCTCCCATCAGATCGGTCATACATGCGGCTCACAGAGAAGGAGCACGAGACGCTACCGATTGACGTGAGTAACTTCCACTCTGATGCTAATTTCTGCTTTGATTTTATTATTATTATTTTATTTTTTTTTGTACAACACCCATCACCACCGTTTCCCGTCTGTTACAGATTGTATTGCAGACCTTATTATCGTTTGTGATGACCTGCTATGGAATTGTCCACATTGCTGGAGAGTTCAAAGACATGGACGCTTCTTCAGAGCTGAAAAACAAGTGAGTGTTTTCACCATCCCTGCACATCCCTCCCTTGATACTGTAGCATTTATAACTTCACTGTGGATCTGTTCCCACTGAGGCTGGATTTCCACAGGGTGATGTTATTTGTGGCCATTAAGATGGTGAACTCCTTCTCCGTTTTGTGCCTTTTGCACAGCTACAATCTAAAGATAAAAAAATATATATATATTTTTAAAAGGGTAACATTGAAAACACGCGCGTTTAATGAATAGACGACAACTTATTTAACTAAGGCAAAATAATATATTTTGTGATTTATATACTGGGGGAAATGATCCAGTGCAGCATATCTGTATGTGGTAAAAGTATATAAATTTGGGGCGGTCGGTGGCATAGTGGGTTAAGCAGCCGTTAAGCAGTCCACTTCTGGTCCTCGAGGGCCGCTGTCCTACATGTTTTAGATGTTTCCCTGCTTCAACACACCTGATTCACCATCATAAGCAGGCTTGTGCAGAACTTAACAATCTTTTGAAGAGATCCATTTCATCTGAATCAGGGGTGTTAAAGCAGGAAAACATCTAAAACCTGCAGGACAGCGGCCCTCGAGGGCCGACTTTGGACATCCCTGCTTTATGTCCTTCCCCCGCATATCCACATATGGATTAAGATTAGGATCAAGAATCTGTTTCTATCTCACGATTCTGCTATTTAGAACATCAACTTTATTGTTCTTTGCGCTTTCATCAGTAGAATGACTTGCTCTCCGAGGGCCTTTTTGTCCTGCTGCACGGCCAGCTGTCTCTTGATATTCAGATATGTCTTGACCGTATTCTCTAGTATTCACTGGTTGTAACACTTTGACAGCAAGCCGTAGTGGCCAAAGATGCAGCACAACAGGCCCACACCATGATACTACCACTACCATGTTTCACAGATAGGATATGGTTCTCATGCTGGACGGGCAGCAGTGTCTTTATCCTTTAGAGAGAAGGATTCAATTTCTTTATCTATATATTTATCTTTATCTACATTTTAAAGATTCATGCTCATTGTTTTCCATAGATGTTAAACAGTTTTACACACCAGGCATCACTTTTTCTCTTAAAGCAGATGTAAGGGCTCTTCGTGCACACCCCACAGTAAGAGTTAATCAGGACTTGCGTGCAACCTTCATGCCTAATTCATCTGCGAGACGGGTCCAGTCCCAGTGCTTTTCGTAACTATGACCCTTTTCCCCTCCACAGAACATTCGACACACTGAGGAACCACCCGTCCTTTTACCTTTTCAATCACCGAGGTCGAGTGCTGTTCCGCACGCCGGAGGAGGAGCCCTCCTCTGTACGCAACCAGCAGGCTCTTCCCAATCCCATACGGCTACGCAAGCTGGAGCATTTGCACTGAGACTGGCCTTTCCTGCCTGTAACATCGTCATCAGTCAGATAGGTTTTGTTTTTGTTAGACAGAGGACGGAAACTGAGAATTCATCTTCCTCCACTTTGATTTTTATTTGTAAATAAACTAATAAGCTGTCCAGACATGCATCTCTGTCCATAAAGTGGTTCCCACCATATTCAACATTGACTGTGCCAACCCTTCATTCTTTTTTTTCAAGCAGATTTGTTTGTACATACGGTCTGTAATCGCTTTGGAGTCTTCAAATATTGAGACGTGTGCCCCCTTCTGTCCCTTCTGAACTGCGTTTGGGATATTGCTGTCCTTTGTATATCTTTTGTATGAGGGGGTATAACAAAACCTGTTTTGTTAACGTTTCATTTCAACCGTACATCACAGTCTCCAGCAGGCAAAAGGGTAACCGATGAGTTTTATCGTACGAAACCGAGGACTCTTTATTTTGGCCGATGACGTCCTGGAGGCAGAAAGACTCTGCACTTCCTGTATGAAAGAAAATGGTTGGGTTTCATGCCACAGGAAGTCAGCTCAAGTTGAGAAGTGAGAGCAGGACACATTAGACCACCATTCTAATGATGCTGTGAACACTAAACTGAAAGGAATGGTACATTTATCTGGGTGACTTTAGTTTTTCCTCCATTTTTCCATTTTGTTAAGATTCAACAGATTGTTTTTAATTTAATAAAAGTCATACTGATTTTACTGTTGTGTGTGTGTGTGTATATCTTTTCTCCTGCGTTGCAGCTCAGAGGCAGGCCTAATTATTGCTTCTTCTGCCAAAAGTATTTAAGCTGAAAGGTTCATTGATGGGTCATTCTCTTTAGGAAGAAATAAACTGCAGATGCCCGTCTTGTGAACGATTACCTGAATCAGTGTCACGGTGAGATGTGCTGTGACCTTGATGCAGGATTGCTGCATCCAAACTAGCAACTGATGAAATCACCTGCAGGTGGTTATGTTGGACACTAGGTGGCAGTGCAGGCTGAGAAAGCAGGTTAGGTACGTTTTAGCTTAAAGTGCTTCCTTTTGCAAGTGAGAGTAATAAATAAAAGCACTAACACACAAAGCTGCAGATACCAGTCTACCTGTGGGATATTTTTGTGTTTTATTTTAAAAAAATGTGCATAAAACTTTCCACTTTGTATATGTATAACAGTTTACAAAAAAAAAATGGCTTTGAACATTTCTTCCAAAATATTTCTTATACTCTGACGTAAATTCACAAAAATAATCTATTTGCCTATGAACATTTAAAAAGTAGTGTACATCTGCTGTAAAAGCAAGGAAAACAGAGCAGGAGCGCCGATGTAAAAAGCCGCGGAGGACACGTCACCGACTGTTCAACAAGGCGCCGACTGTCAGCCAAGCCTGGACAGAGGCAAACCCTGCTGGGAGTTACGTTGTAATGCCGAGGTTCAATGGAGTGTTTCTGGTGGAGCTGCTGTGTGTGTGTTGTGAAGTTGAAGTAAACCGTCATGACCTATTGCTGTACTAAGAGATAAAAGGAGGATGATCCTTAGTCATTAAACCAGTGTCTGTGTGAGATATTTAAGGACTGAAAGTCTGTTTCCAGCTCCCAAAATACTGATGCATATACATACTGGCAGATATTAAAATCAGCTTTAAAACTCGATGAGGTTGTCTGCAAAATATGTCCAATTAGTAACGAAGTTGACCTGAATTTAGACATTTAGAAGCCATATAATCAAGTTAACATGTTAAATTGAACCTTTTCTCAGTGAAAAAAAAAGAAAAGGCGCATTGGGTAATACGTCAATATGTGCTATGAGATATTTCAGATTTTGCTGTACCACTTATTCTGTATTATGTATTGCCGCTGCAAAATAAAGTTACTCGTATGCTCATAGACTTCAGCCATATTGCACGCTCCAATGCCGTTTCATGTCAACATCAACCTCTGAAATGAGGCAGATGTATTCGGGCTTCACCAGATTCCTCCTGCCAGCCGCAAATTTACATTTATGTGCAACCTTTTGTTTCCATAAAAGAAAAGAGAAAAAGTTGCAGCGGTTCAAACGCTCCTCAGACCAGCTGAAGAAAGGTCTGTTTTTAAAGAACAGCAGAGGAAAATGTTTACCTTTTGCTCATGTAAGGATCTGCCAGCTTATCATGTATTTATCTAATGGAGCAAGTGTGTGTGTTTGTGTGTGAACAACTTGTTCATACAGACAAAAGCCACATGGATGTTTAAGGCATCTGTCAAAAGGAGGAGGATTATTTTCAAAGTCTCTTTACCCTGTCCTGAAGGGCTCTCCTTCTGTTAAACCCTCTGCCTCTGACCCCGTGTGATGTAACAGTACGAGCTTCGACCGTCAGAGCATTTGTCCCTCCATGTCTGGTCCTTCAGTTTGTGTCGGTGAGGTCGGTCAAGAAAAATGAGACCCAGCAGTCAAGAACATATGCTTCAGAGGAAAGGAGCCCCGCTCCCCTCTCCGGTAACTACCTGCCGTGATCGTTGGGAAGCTGTGAGCATGTTTCTTTCTTCTCCTCCAACTCGGCGAGGGCGGTCTCCAGCTGTTGGATCAGCACCCGCTTTTTGAACCTGCCAAAAGAGGCAACATTCATTTAAAAGAAGCAGGAAACTAAGTGGGGGAAATGGCAATCATGACAGTTTAGCCACTTTAGATGCCGTGCTTCATATCTATCTTGCAGCACTGTCAGAGTTGGAGCCAGCCAGTCCAAAAAGAAAATCACTCAAGTGCACGACACAGAAGAGCTTTGGTATGATCTCCAAGATTCCTGGAACATTTAAAACCTTTTCATAGTGCTGTGGATGAACTTAATTTTCAAATGCAATCAAAATAATTGCTGTGCGGTCATGAGTCATTGCTGCGTAAGCTGCAGTGCTTCAAGGACACACAATCTACTATGTGATGGGACTGCAATCACACACGGTTGGAATAACTGACACGCTGCCAAGCAGGCATGTTTGGAGATTACTGTGATGCCTTAAAGAGATTAGTGAGTCTTCCTCTTGACTGAATAAACTAAAAAATGGCTCATTGTTTCTTACCTGGCAGCCTCTTTGATAGCATGCTGGATGAAGTATCTCTGTACATCTACCGGCCCTTTCACCTGCTGCAGCAGACCGAGTATTTCCTTGGAGTCTGAGACAAAGCACACAAACACAGACTGAGACCCACATCACATTTTCCCCGTATGAAGACTCTAATCAGATTAGAAAAAAAACCAAGTGTCATGACGGATTGGCTTGTACTCACTTCGTCCGGGTTTGCGGACCTCCTTGATCACTCGGCTCCGCAGCTCTGCTTGGCAGCCATCCAGCGGGGCGATGATGATGGTCTCAAGCACAGCGGCGTCAGTTTCAGCATCGTCCAGCTCGCTCTGTGGACTTAGAGGCTCACAGTTGTGTTTCTCCTCGAGCATCTCCTCTTCCAGATGATCAACCACCAGCCTGTCCTCCACCGTACTGATGTCCTCGACCTGAATCGCTGCTTCCCCCACGACCTTCTCCTCTAAGCTCAGAGCAGATGGACTCCCCGTCTTTGTGTCCATCTCAGCTGGCCAGATCTCCCCAGAGTCAAGCCCGAGAACACTTTCGCCGTTGCTCTCACTGACAGCCATGCTGCTGCTATCCGCTTCTGATTGGTTAAAAATGAGTAACCTACGATTTTACTATCAGTTCCACATAGATCTATTCTCATTTGATCAGGACACAAATCCGGTGCTTTAAGTGACCCTTAATCTCACCTTTTGGCTGTGGAGGGGGTTTCTGCTGGCTCTGAACCCCTGCCTGACTCTTTCCAATCACATGGTTGGCGTTCCCCGGTGGAGTCCCCGGTGGCCGACGCAGCAATGGTGACACACTGCGCCTTCGTTTCACAGTACCGCTCAAGTTGGAATCACTGGAATTTCCCCTTTTCTTATTTTGTGGGCCTGCTACAAACTCGTCTGCCTCATCGATCATCATCCCCTGGGAAAGACATTTGAGAGAGCAAAACATTGCAGAATGAAAGGACTAAACACAGAAAGAAGACATTCGCCATGACAACACTATGTAGTGTTTAACAATACCGATCAGTTGTGCGGGTTGATAAGTCTTTACCTTTTTATCTTGCTTGAAAGGATTCCCAAATGTGTGCAGCCGTTTAGGTTGATCGGGATCAATCTCTCTCAAAGGAGATGGCATCATTTTGAGGTACTCCTGATAGTTTCCCATCTGTGCCACTGGAATACTGTGCAGGTAGTCTAGAAAACAATTCAAACTTGCATTGCTGGATTTGTTTGGTATTTCAGATACATATCCTGTAAGCGGTGAGACTGGGAATAATCGTCACAATAATCGTCAGAGAGCACTGGGAATAATCGTCAGTCAAGAAACCACAATTGATCTCTCCGTTACACATTATCCACAAGAATATATACCTTCGTCTTGCCCTCGGATCAGTTTTAAAGACGTCCGCAGCAAATTGGAGCGCATTCGGGTGAGCTGATCCAGAAGGTTCCGTCTTGGAATGTCATAGGCATTCCGGTAGGCTTGAGGTTTTAGATCCTGCGAGCGCATTTTCAGAGAAAGTGAGTGGAAACCAACCAAAACCTGTACGTGTGATCTTTTGTTTGACACGGAACAGAAAGTATGTCACACACTGTGAAATGTCCTCGCTGTGTTAACTGTACCTTGTTGAGCAGGGCGATCTGGAAGCCGGCAAACTCTTTGAAGTTCATGTCCACCAGGCGAAGGGGCCCCTCCCCGGTGATTCCCTGCAGGAGCTGCTTAAAGTCTTGTCGATAGGCCAGAGAGGGTGAGTTGGAGTGGTTCTTTACTTTTATGCCAGTTTCTTGAGGAGCCTTCTTCCCAACTGACACAATGAGACGTTCTGACTCCATTTTTGCCTTAAAAGCAACAGAAAAAAAAAAGACAATTTCATATCTGTATAGATTATATATTTAGGGACTAAAATAAAAATTGTGTGTGTTTTTATATCATCATGTGGACCAAATCCTGACAGAACACCTCATGTAAATGTGGGGACCTTATTGTTCTCCTCTAAAGTCAAAAGTGTTTTTGAGGGTTTCAGGATGAAAGAGAGTTGAGGACCACAGCCAACACCTGCCCAATTGTTCCTCTAGTAGCTTTGTAAACGTTTACAGGAAGCAGCTGGGATTAACTGAAACCTCAATGCACCTCTGAGACACGACTGAGTCTCACCCTTCCCCGCTTGGTGTGCTTAGACTGCTCCAACATCTTGGCTGAATTCTCAGCAGGACATACCCACCATGAGAATTTAAGTTACGACTTAGTCACAGCTTCAATGTCACAGAAATATTGAAAGTCTGAGTAAAGCAGAAAGAAATCTGCATTCGGAGTTTGTCACATTACAGAAAAACTTGTTTCTCACCACTCAGCCAAACATGAACAGACAGATCTTATGTCAGCTCAAATTAACCACACCGATAATCCAACTGAGCTCGTTTTAAGCTCAGCAAATTGCTTAGAAATGAAATCACAAACGTTCAGTGCAGACATTAAACATTTCTATCACCTATCATCAACGTTGTTAAACTGTGGAAGTTACACTTTCATGGCAGCTTGCTGTAATGAGGGAAGAAAGGTTAGCAGTCCATAACGCTTCAGAGGTGAGGCCGCTTTTGTTTGCCATATATACAATCCCACTGCGTCATGGACTCATGATTTTAGACCTTCCCTAAAAATATTGAACAGAAAATCAATGAAACACTGTTTAACAGTCCAACTCCACAATTCAGTAAAGAACACAGTTTTTTCTGCCCTTTAACACGTTAGACTGCTTGCTTCTTTCTTAACAAACTGCTCTGTTTGCCCCGTAGAGCAGCTGATTTGTGCTGATCTGAGATCTGCAGGTCGCAGCGCACGGGATCAATGAGCCCGATTTTACTTACTCTGTGATTGTTTTAAGCGTCCATGCTTGGCTGGGTGGTTAATGACTCATTTTTATGTTATGTGCACAGATAAAGGCACAAAGATTTACTTCTGCTTTACTTCACTTACTGCCTAAATCTTTCTTGACCACTTCTATTGCATACATACATAATGCATGCTCGTGTCTGACTTCTTGAGTTCAATCTAGGACAGCATGACAAACGAGTAGTTAGAACTCAACTCACGTCTTACTTTAAATTTGAACTTTGTCCCGTATCTCAATAATGAAGAACTTTAGACCCGTCATTCCATTAGATTTGGAAATATACCCTCAAATCACAGATTATACAGGCCCTAAGGATACTTAGACAACTGATAAATACACTATATTTTTGTATTCCACCTTGTGTTTTCTCCTCCAACTACTATAACTGTCACAGTTTATCAAAATGATGTAAAAAGAACTTATGTACAAGCAGTATTTACCTGCTGGCTGAGCTTCTTCAGGTAGGAAATGACACTGTAACTCAGACCGCAGTCCATGGTGTCTGCAATGAGGTTAGGGGCTCCCATCATCCTCAATGCCTTTTTTAAGGGCTGTTAGAGCATAGCAAAAGAAAATGTATTAAATATGTTAGTTGGAAAGAAAAACACCAATAAACACCCTTACTGAAGGCAGCTTAAGTACAGGCGCATTTGTTTACCAGGAGGTAGTATGGAGGCATCGTCTTCAGGTACATCTCAAAGGCCTGCCGCCACTTGAGGTTCGCTTTTAGCTTGTGCACTTTAAATAAATCGTCTGAAAGGAGAAAATGGGTTTTGGAGAAGTTTTAGCTTTCTGGATCAGTGACCAGCAGTCAGCCATGAAGCTTGATACTGAC
Organism: Odontesthes bonariensis; assembly: GCF_027942865.1. Classification (NCBI taxonomy): domain Eukaryota; kingdom Metazoa; phylum Chordata; class Actinopteri; order Atheriniformes; family Atherinopsidae; genus Odontesthes; species Odontesthes bonariensis. The sequence goes on along the minus strand of NC_134518.1, from coordinate 11,455,402 downwards.
TCAACAAGAAGCATTCAGACATACACTACTTCAATTCCCCAAAATAGAAAAACGTTTGTCGAAACTATTAAAGATGAACTTCAAGTTGCATTTGCTATTCTTTAGAGCTAAATGCCACTCAAGGAAAAACAAAAAAAGACTGGAAATGAAGAGATGCCCCAGAAAAAGAAGGATTTTTCTATTTAGTATCAGCACTGATCTACTGACCCAGAAGTTCTGAGGCCACGTTAAAGATAAGTTTACGTTTTAAGAGTCTTACCGAGGAGCGGGAGAAGGACTTGGTAGTTGTAAGGCATGACAAACAGGTTGACACAGGTGAGAGTGGTGCTTGCTTTAAGGTACCCAAATGGCTGTCCGAGGTCATTTTGCTTCCCACTGCTGTTGACAAACACCTGAGGACCAGAAGGGAAACGATCTAATATTTGACATTAACATTAAAATTCTACTTTACAGCAGAATATATTACCAACTCACAGCCGGTGACCGTGAGAGCATTTTGCCTACCTGCCAGCACATGTGAGGAGACTTCCTTTCCAGAATGTACTGGGTGAGTGGAGAAGGCTCCAGTTCATACTTGTCAAAGGGAAGCTTGTCAATTATCATGGGCTCACATTCCCCGCAAGAGAAACGCACCACAGGATGAGCAGAGCGAGGTGGCTGGGAGGAACAGATGATGGAGGTCAGTGTTGGATACATCCAGCAATGACAGCAATGTACAACAAAGCATAAAAGATTAACAGGTGACCAAAATGATCAGGATCCAACACCTGATTGCACTATGGTGCACATGGCAGATTTTTTAGATGGGCATAAGGTTGTCAAGTAAAAGTGGAGAAGACAGAAAGAAAGTGAAATTAATGGAGCAGAAGAGTAAGATGATGAGAAAGACGTGGAAAATCTGCATCGCAGAAGACAAAATGGCAACTCAAATTTAAGCATTAATCCAGCTACTCTGTAAGCTTCTCTGCTCACCAGCGTTGGAGAATTCTGGTCCGGCCAGAAGGACTCTGGTATGGGCCAATGGCCCACTGGCACCCCGGTCTTTGGGTTTGGTCGCACGTAGATTAGTTTGTGGCAGCTGTGCCAGGGCTGTGGGCTGAAAGATGACACAGGACGACTGGACTCCACAGAGTTATCTGCAAAACATACAGGATAATGTGAATCAAATGCCAGCAAATACAAATGATAAACAGAATGACAATAACAGGCTTATCTATAATTCCCCTGAATATTTTTGGTTTTCCTAAGTACTTTACTTAGAAGGTTAAAACTCCTGAAATGGTATACAAACAACTCGTAAACTCTTCTTTTACCAATGGAACCAGGTGCAAGTTAAATCAAACTACTTTGTTTCTTATACGGCTGTATATTTGCACTCAGCTCTCTTTTTAGTGTAAAACGAAACGGTGTTGATTCCAAATCGGAAGAATCTCCTCTGAATTCTCTGGTTTTGAGTGTCCAGAATATCTTTGTTCAAACTAACTCAAGGAAATGTGATTAGAAAAATGTGTTTAGTGTGAAACTCTGCTTCTCAGTGTGCTGGTTTCAGGGAGAACTCACTCTTCTGTGAGCTGAACCAAGAACAGGCAGTGTGTGGAAGGGCTGTCGCCCTGTGGTCTACTAGGGGTGCAACGGATCGAAAAACTCACGGTTCGGATCGTTCCTCGGATCGGATCATTTTTCGGATCAGCAAAAAAAAAAAAAAAAATAGACAAGACAAATAAACATGTTTTGTCTTTTTGTTTATTAACACTTTTAAATTATCAACGTGGCTCGAGCACGTTCACCATGTGTTTAAAGCCCTTGTTTTGCACAACTGAATATGGCCTCATGTCTGCACCTATAAACACACCGATAGCGTTTGTGATCGCTTTAACCCGGTCGGATTGTGAAGGAAGGGGCTGCTTAAATGCCGCGGTGATGAGCGGTTGTTGAGCCGCTTTCCGTTTCACTTCTGTCAGTGAAACACCGGGGTGATGTCGCGTCAAATGCGTGGCCATGCTCGATGTGTTTCGACTGTTGTGTGGCTTTCTTGTGCCACAGTGCCTACACACCGTCACGGTTTTATCCACCAACCTCTTTCCTTTGACAGGGAAGCCAAAATGCTCCCAAACAGGGGATTTAAATGACGTGGGGCGTTCAAGCTCTTCTGTTCCTCCGCTCGCCATGACCACGCTGTGTTGCAGGTTAGGGGTTTTCTTTATGTTAGCTATCGCTATGTCAGCTACGTGTTATGTCTGTGTGGAAACCTAGGCGAGAGGTTGGTGTGGCAGCGCGAGTATATGGAAACAGACAGACAGAGGCAGCAGTTATCGTTACAGTAGTCACCGAAATCTAGCCTACTTTAATTTTCCATGCCCACTGTTCTACATGTTGTACGCTGAGGACAATAAATCACAAACGAGCCATAGGACTGTTTGCTTATTGAAGCGGGAACTGTTGCAGACTTTTACCCAGAGCGTGGAAAGTAGCTCTGTCCCTGGAACTAGCAGGAATGGTAACGGCTGTGTGAGGACTGAACATGCGCACAATTTTTTTTTTTTCATAAATCAATCCGCGGATCATGTGTGTGCCGAACCGAAATAATTGATCCGAACGGATCACGGATCAATGATGATCCGTTGCACCACTATGGTCTACCAGTGCGCCCCGCCCAAAAGCTCACCTTCGCCTACGAGAGGCGGATCAGGCCCGGTCTTTTCAAAGTTGATGACTACGCCACTTTGAACCTTTTGGACCAGAGACTCCAGACACTGGTTTAACATCCTCTGTGTTCGCACACAGTACGATCGCCCTGAGAGGATCAAAACGTAAGGAAATGAGTCCCTGTGTTACAGACACATAACGAATGGACCAAAGAGGAAGAAAATGCCAAACCTCCAGTGACTTCACACATCTGGGTGATTGAAGACTCATCTGTGGGGACGCTACCGAGTTGCTCGTTGTCCGGGGTAGCTGCTCCCGGCAGCCTCAGTACCAGCGCGAACAGACGCTGGTCCCAGCGAAAAGGCTCTTTGGTCAGCTCGCTGCCAGCCAAAGGAGAGTTCAGAGGCAGGTGCAGCTACACAGAGGTTAATATGAGGAACCGGCATTATTTTCATGGTACAGACACATGTGGCCATTTTACAAAAGTGGCGACGCTACCGCACAATAAATACAAACAATAGCTGATTGCACCCTGTGATGGACTGGTGACCTGTCCAGGATGCCCAATGACCCCGACTTTGGATTAAGTGGGTACAGAAAATGGATGGATGGATGGATGGTTGCACTGTGGCATTTGCTTGTGCTCTCACCTCATCTGGCACCCCCGAGCTGTGTGTAAGCTTGTTCCCATCAGTGATAGTGATGATCACAGATGGCTCGAGGAAGAACGGGTTACGACCCTGGGGGGGGGGGGACAGAAACATTCACCAGTTAAACTGAAGCTCAAGAAAACAGTGAGGCTATTTATTCTCACTAGTCTGTCTTGCTTTCTTTACATTCCAAAACACTGCCCTGGGATCTGTGCCTGAGAAATATTCCCATCTTCTAAAGCACTAGATATATACTCATCTCAAGTGCTTAAACATGATGACAAAATTCTTGCATGCTGGTTTAAAAGAGATTACAAAAATTTGCATGGAATTACCATCACACCTCTGCGAACCCACTGGCCAACTGTGTGCTGCAGGTGCTTATCTTTGCTTTGTGTCAGAATGCCTGTGTAAGCTGCAGAATGTCCTTGTGTTACTCATTCAGGGCTGTGCCGTAGAGGTCGGCCTTGTCTAATTCAAACACATAGGGAATGCCTAAGTAGATTTACACGCTCCTGATGCACAGAACTTGTCTCACTGAAGTAATCCTTTACTGCCTTTGAGCAGGGTTTTAGAGAAACGACCCAAGGAGAAAATTACGCCGTCATCTAGGTTGAGTAGATTAAACTTTGGTCAAAAGTCAATATTCTCCATGTTGTCGTCAGGTAGAGAAGAGACGGAATGGTGACAGAAATATTGGGAAAAGTCACTTTCCTATTAGGATATTAAAACTATTACAGATGTGTGCAGTCACATTCAGTTTAACGCATTGTAATAATCGACTGCTTTCAAACCTGTCCGTAGTTGTCGATTCCAGAGACGAGACGGTTGAGGTTAAGCAGGTCAAAGGCCGTGCGTAGAGCGTGGCCTAACGTGGTCAGCCCAGATGCCTGCAGGTTCTTAAGCTCGCACATGAAGGTGGCGTGGTTCTCCTTCCAGCCTGCCTGAAAAACAGTGGAACGCGTGGACAATGTGAGGAACGCTCTGCACAGCCAACAGCCACACAACAGGCAGCAGAGTTGCAGCGCAGCGCAGAGTGAGCAGCCACAAAACCAAAATAGATGCACACCCACACACATACCGTGTTATTACAAAGAAAAAACAGGGAGACTTTTGTTCACGGACAACTCAAACCGATTAATTGAAGTCGACAACTGTGCCTGATAGCATGAGGGGTTAAAAGTCTTTGCAGTCCTTTGATTCTGAGCAACAGGATGTGACACAAACTGCAATCTTAGGTCGGCTTTTGTGAGGCTCAAGAAATGTAATAATGTTGAAATCCAGAATCTCATTTCAAACAGGACGAGAAGACACACTTTCCACTGCTGCATATCCTCTGCGGGAGACGTATACACCCACAGGAGAGGAGACGAGCCTGCAGCTGCTCCTGCGCTTTTCTCCAGCGGGGTCAAGCACTTTAGCACTGCGGCTCGATGCTTAATCTACACATGACCTGCAAGCTTACATCTTCCTTTGCAGGGAGAGCGCCGGGAAGAGGCTACATATACAGAGAAGAAAGAGTCTCCAGCTGCCTGTATCAATGTGTACAATATGAATCAGGCTATAACAAGACTATAAATCTCAGTGAGCTGCTGAAAGCTGAAGGAGGAAACAAACTCACAGTGGTACTGTGGCAGCAAAGTAACCAACTTTTACTGCAGAAATGTACGGCGCACTCAATAATTCACATTGCAGTTTTCTTCCCGCCTGAGCTCCCCTTTCTCTCCCTCTGCATCAACAATTTATTGCTTCAGACTGTAAGATCAAAGTAGCCCTCATCAGTACAACCTTGTCTTTTCATCATAAACAACAGGGGGGAGGGGCACAATAAGGACAATGACAGGGAAAGGAGTTGAGGGCAGACTTTACAAGAAGGGAAGAAGCACATCAGACAGCACCTGGATGAGTACACGAGAGGGAGGAGAATCCCACCTATGATCATTCGGGCTGAGGCGTGATCCAAAAGTCTGTCTCCGTGTGCCACATTTACAGACTGTGAATATTGTGAATATGAAACTTCTGTGTAATCTATCCCGACAATAGCGACAACTTCATCTGCCCGTTGATGTTCATTTACAAGCCTTTATTGATCAGGTGACATTCTGATGTCGCTGCTGCTCATTAATTGTTACACATCACTGGCAAAAGTTAGGGAATCCCCATTTGAGGGACGTTTGTTGAGGTGTTTCACTTTGTAGAAAAACAAAAAAACTCAAAGCACAGATGTGACAGAAAACTGCTTTATTTAGCAGCTGGACATTTTGGCCTCGTAAAACAAACTAAAATAAGTAAATAAATAATCAATAAAACGGTTGTGATTTGAGCGTGTTTGACTGTTGTTTGCCAGCCATTCCACTGAGTCGATCGATACCTCTTTCCTGAAAGAAGAGCTCTTTGCTCAGTGACTACATGCATTATAGCGAGGGGGTTTCATTGCTGGATATAACTCCTTTTACTACCCTTTTCAAGGAGTTTTATAAACCTTTCCATAGTCTCAGCTGTCAGCTGTATATATTTTTATTCTACAAAAAAAGGGCAGCTGAATGAACATCCTCCTCAGTGGTGATTCCATCTTTTTTCTAAGGGTTGTAATAATGCAATATGGCTATTCAAAGACTGGAAGACTGGCAGGGAGCACTAAACCTACTGATTTATTAACAACAGGAAGTCAAAAGTACAATCCGAGTACGTAAATCATAATGAAATAGATATTCAAACTGAAAACATGAAAGACAAGTTGGCTAGAAATTAATTTGAAGCTTTTAATAAACCCAGTCTTGCTGGCTCTGGTTTGTCCTACCATGTCCGATATTCTCATTTGAAGGACATGTGCACAATCGAGGCATTTCCAAACTTCCCCCCCATTCCCCCGTTTGATAATTCTCACATGCACGCAAAAACTATTTCATAGTTTGCATTCAGCCATCTTGTGATGGACAACAAGATCTTCATGAAAAGCATGCAGCTGCCTGAATGGCTCACCAAAGCGAGGCATGGAAATAATGTGTCATTACAGGTACGTTTTGGCAAGCTCTCTGCTTAATAACGTATGCGCCTTTTTTTCTCCTTCCATTTTCTTTCAGTTCCAGCACTTTGTTATTTGGTCATCAGAAATGAAAAATACACTCAGGGAAGAATGAAATTCTTCTTTGATGAAATGAGTGGGGTTAATGGCATGTTGGCACACTGCGTTAAGAGTAGCAGGCTACACTGTTGTGTGACAGGAGTTGGCCAGCCAATACAAATCTACAACACAGAGCAGCTACTGATGCTGCTCAGAGACTTTGGAGGTTTGTGTGGGTACTTAGGATTATGTTTTATTGGGCATGAAAGACTCAGGGAAATTATGTTCCAGGTCATAAAACAAGTCAATAGATTAGTGGTGAGGATATCTTTGATGACATGAATCCCATGACATTATTGCAATGATTCACAGGCTGCATGTATGCTCATTCCTCTGTGTGCTTGAAAATTCTGTGTTTCTACGTTGGGCCGTTATGCTCATAATATCAGCATGAAACATAATTATCATATGCATATTGATAATCCTGTTGTAGCGTACTCGTACAAACATAAAATAACAAAATCTCACGATGAGAGGGTTTATCAACGTCCATCCAAGACTGGCCAATTGTTATGCGTGGCTGATAAATGGGGCGGGGTGGAGAATGATTGACGGTCTCTTTGACCAATCTAAATATTGGAGTTTTAAAAAAAAGATGGGTGACGTCACGCATGATAATAAATCTCCCCGCCTCCATCTCGACGCCCGAGACTTTTCTCAACACAAAAGCAAAATGTCCGCTGGATGTTCGGAGGCAGTGCGGCTCCGGGTCTGCGGGTTTTTGGAGCAATAATTTGCCGTTTTCGCCACCGGGAAGCCGCCCAGCACCGACTACGAACCAGAGGGACAATAAAGTCTCACTCACAGAGAAACACGTTCGACGTGTCAAATGTAAAAGTTGTATCATTTGCTAATTACCTTCACTCCGTATGGTGGCTCATCGAATGTAACTAGCATGTACCTGTCGCCTCTACTAGCCGGGTCTCGGGCACGCAGCTGTCAAAAAAAAAGAAAACCAAAACACCATTTATCAATTTCGTCGGAGCTTGCCCAAGGAACCCTAAGCTTATCAAAGGTGCATCCTTGCTGAAAAAATCGGGGTAAAATAATTCTTTACCTTCATAAAGACCTCAACCGCGCCTTTAGCAACGTCCAGATACGTCGTACCCAAATAAGTGCGCTGATTCATAGAGGCGGACGTGTCTAACAGGAAAAGTAAAATAGGCATTTTAAATATAAAGCCGCGGTGATATGATTTTCTAAAATAACTGTAACCCACATATGAACTATCGTGCGGCCAAACAATTCACACGTGTGTGTATATATATTTGTTATAAGCCCCCCCCTCCAGAAGAGGGCCGTTGCCTCTGCCCTCTCTGAGTCTGCCTTTCCAAAGCTGTGTCTGCTCGCGCTGTTCAACTTCTGCTCCTAACCGAATGGAACGCCCATTTCCCTCCACTACGACGCCATTGGTCGAACCCCAGCCCATTGACCACGCCCCTGACATATATAATAACATAAAGAGGTCGAGATGGCTCACGAACGTTGTTACTTTTAGTGTATTTTCGATGTGAGGGTGGATATTCAAAGAAAGATTTATAACGCTGATATGTATCTTTGATCCAACCAAGCCGCCTCACTTGAAACGAGAGCTGGTGATTGTATTTGGAAGGAGATCATAGTCAGAACTGATACTTCTTGTGAATTCCTTCTTATCCCTCTTCTCACAAACTCCTAACTCCTGCCCCTCTTGCTGCGTTCAAGGACCATGAAATTGTCCGTTAAATCTTCTTGACTGTGAAACACAACAACAACACGTGCAGTTACATGACACGAGCTACCAAAAGGAAGAAAAAGAAAGTCTGTTTCTTGAGTCTTCAAAAACAGTTTGGAAGTTCGGTAAATGTTAATTCCGGAATGAGTGATCAAGTTTACAAAAGCTTTTCACTTTAATGAGTCTGTACAAGGGGAAGTGTACATTCTTTTCGATAAAACATGGTAAAACTAATACTGTACAAAAAATCATCATATATCATGATTTCAGTACAGTTGAGAACTCAAGGTATTCAGCAATATATCAGTGTGTTCTGCTCGGAATGCTTAATAGTATACATTACATGGGATACTATATTTCCATGCTGTCCAGAACAATGTTAAATCTTTATAAACATGTTAATGCGTAAGCTTGGGGAACATATGACGTCCTCACGTAGTCTGGTGCCCTCGCCTTCCCAGCATGCACAGCGACGCCTGCAGTATGATTATTCACAAAGAAAAGAGGCTGAGGAGAAACAACAGGGTGGGATCAGGCGCAGAGACCCTCTTTTAGTTGTTGCGTTTCTTGAACCCGCATGCTGACTGCAAGGTAAATTCTCGCTCCCACCTTTTCTTGAAATAAAACAAATCCGTGCTTGCCCCTTAGTAACGACACTTCTTGTAGACAACATTAAGTGGCTCTCAGCTACTATCTTGGGTATTCCTAGCCGGCTAACGCTAGCCACCACTGGCATTGCTCTTTAAAGATGTGTTATTAACGTGGCAGTGGACGCAAATACAGTTAGAACTGGTAAATAGTGGGTACGTTACAGGGCTTCTAAATGCCATTATTATATTTATGATGAAGGCTTCAATAAAAACGTAAATTATTGTGTATATTCACATTTTGTCCACAATTACACCGTCTTAACAATTAAATAAACGCAGTTAGATACATTGATTGGAACAGTACAGTTAAACGCCCCATATATTGAGAGGCTTAACCAAATATCTGCCGCTAATATCGTGCGGTAACATGACAAAGAGTGTTGCGACACAACGAGTGTCGCTCCTCGAGCTCGAACCATGTAGCCATGTAAACATAGCGGCACGTGACCGGCCCCACGGTCCTCGCTGGTGTTGATGAACGCATTCGAACCTGACATAGTTTCAGAAAATAAATAGCCTCACAATCTTCTGTCCTCCCTTAATGCGAGACACAGCGTGTACAGACGGAAGCCTTGTTCCTTCTTCTTCTTCCAAACAGACGTATCGGTTGTTGTGCCTTAATGAGGTGTCTTCTTTCAGACTAGTAGGTCAAAATTGAAAAATTGAGGCATCTATTTGACTTCACTTTCTACAAGTGAATTACGCAAATAACCCAATATGCCCATTTAAACACACCATGTCAGAAAAGTTATTGAAAACTGTATCAATGTCGGTTTTGTTGTCTCAAAGCCGTTTTTTGCTCCACCAAACCTTCCAGTTTTTAACCTTTTTCTAAAATAAATAAATACATGTGTTTAATCATGACTTGTTCATTTGGTATCTATAGCAAGATGAACATGTTTTTTTCCCCTTTATCTTGTAATTATTATTATTTAAACATCCGCATTGGTTTTTCCCTGAAAATCTAACCAGAATTTTGAGCCCCGCTTGATCCGATATTTGGATTTTTCCTCCTGATGTCGACCAGTATTGGCACACATTTACAGTCGCTCGATGAGATCTGAATTGCACGTTTGAAAATAAACTAAAACAAAACAGGACTGTCTGAATGTTAGAAACTAGCATAGAATTATTGTAACGTTACTGATTTGCTTGCATGGATTTTTATTGTGCATAATAAGTATATAAAAAGGAAGTGTGTATGCCTCTTTCACGAGTATGTGTCTCTTTACAGTATCATGTCCTCGCCCTAAGGAGCTGAGAGTGGAGCCTTTCCATCCGGAAGGAGTTTACTCAGCTTGATAGTTGGTTGAGTGGAGTTGGTGGTAGGGGGGGCCCAAGGCAGACAGTGGACGGCGAGGAGTCGGAGCTCAGCTGGAGCCAATGCAGCAGCAGCAGCATCGACAGCCTGAGCTAGTGGAAGGAAGCCTTCCGGTGTTCGTGTTCCCCACTGAGCTCGTCTTCTATGCAGATGAGCAGACGTCTCACAAGCAGGTGCTCACCCTCTACAATCCCTATGAGTTTGCCCTCAAGTTTAAAGGTCAGTAAATGGAGGGAAATTCAATCGATGATTGTTTTCGCATCGTGTTTAATAATCCAGCTGCAGATCATTGAGATATTTAGCCTAATTTCTTCTTGTTTCTCAGTGCTGTGCACAGCGCCAAACAAGTACACTGTGGTCGATTCCACGGGGGCCGTCAAGCCGCAGTGTTGCGTTGACATGTAAGTGCATTTTCTGTCACGCCTCTTTTTTTACATTCAGTGCTTGTTTGAGGGGGCATCTATTCTGCTACCGAGGTCGTTTTGTCTCTGTCAGCTTCTGTCCACGTCTTCACTGTTTGTAGCTCATTTTCAGATTTGTTTTCGACAGCTTTGATCCTATTTCGTAAAGCACAACTTTTCCCAAAGTTGGTCAAACTCTCCGTGTCCACACAGAGTAATCAGACACAGAGATGTGCGGGCATGCCATTACGGTGTATACGACAAGTTCAGACTGCAGGTGTCGGAGCAGAGTCAACGGAAGGCTCTGGGTCGCAAAGAGGTCACGGCCACGCTCCGTCCCTCAGCCTCGCAGGAGCCGCCCAGCCCCCGGCCCCAAGACGAGGAGCGCAGAATCAAAGAGCAGTTTGCGGACAGCGAGTTCTTTGAGCAGACTTCCTCTCAGACAGGTAGGATGAAGTGCTGTGATGCTACCACTAGATGGAGCCAAATGTTCAATACATTTAATCTGGTACCAGTAGAGGGTCATGGGTTAGTTGCAGAGTTTTTATCTGTAGCGCCTACAACTCCTTGGTATGGGAAAAGCAATATTTAGAGGTTAAACACACATGACAATCTATGGCTTAAATCCTTTATGGACAGAATGAAAGAAGTACTGCAGTGGCCAAATAGCTTAAAGCAAAGCAATCAGAACTTTGAAGTTAAGCAGTGCTTGCCTAGTTTTAATCTCTCTTTATAATCTCCTATAAGCTTTTTGTTTAGCTTGATTGCAGTAGGTGAAATAGGTTGAATATAATTGTATTTACACAAGCTTTATATTAACTTTGTGTACAGTAGTAGCAATAGTTTCTGTTAAAAAAAAGGGGGAACAAATGGATGTTGAGTCATAGTATTGAGAAAGCTTTGACATTTGCATTCAGAGCCAGAGCCCTAACAAGCTAACAACAACCTGTGCTGAGACTTTACTTTTCAGTGAGGGTAGTTAGTTAAATCACTAGTTTTCCTTCTACGTTATTGGATCAGCTGGGTTGCACACACACAAACAAACATGTGCGTTTGTTATTAGCAGAAAGCCGACCCGCTGCCGGAGGGCCCAGCCTGCTCACAGTGCTGCTCGGACTCGTTTGTATGGCTGCACTGATGCTCCCCACGCTGGGGGAGCATGAATCCACTGTGCCTGTCTACCTCCACTTAAGTGTTAACAAGAAACTCGTAGCTGCTTATGTTCTAGGTAAGTTCAACCAACTTTAAAAAAAAAACAAGTTACATTGTGTGTTTAAAAAAAAAAACTGCTGCAGTTTACAATATCCAGCGGCTCCCGTTTGGTTTCTCATTATATTTCAGGTCTTCTTACTATGGTCATCTTACGCACATGAAGTGCAGGGAGCTGGAGGAGGAGGGGGAGGGCGAGGGCATTCTCACACCAGAGGTGCTGCCACGCTTCGACGAGTAGAGCTGACAGCAGGTGGACGGGGCCCTCGCCTCATCCTCCGAGAATTCCATTTTAGCACACCGGCTTTCAAATACACACATCTGTGTTAATGCTCATGTTGACACGGATCTGATGCAAACGGGATGGAGACCTGCTGAGGCCGTGCGGTCCCTGAGCTGGGCCCCCGTGAAGCAACATGAGGCCGCTCGGTGTCACCTGGCCCCGCGCTCTATTTTCATTACCGTCATGTGATGGAACACGGTGAACTCGAGTGTGAAGGAATCCTCATGTATATAAAGCCATTAAAACTTTCTGGTATTCACCTGTAACCGACATTATATTGATGGGTTTTTTTAAGCATTAATAGTGTAGACTGATGACTAAGTGCAGTTATTTGCATGTGTGGACTGGCTTTTTTTTTTTTTTTTTTAAACAGTAAGATACTTTTAAATGTCACCAAAGGAAAGATCTTGACAACGGCTTGCTAGCCGTACTACGTCAATGCTCCATTGTGTTTAATAAAGTCTCGATCCAGCTGTATTGTATGACATCTGGAAATAAGAGTGGTCATTTTTCCGGAGCAAACCCAATGACAATAAGGCCTCTTTTAGGGGCCAAAATGCTATGACGTTTATCCAAAAACATGGTTCACAAACACTTCGTTTTGTTCCAGAGGTGCAAATGTGATTTAAAAAAAAAAGAAAAGACCATCTTTAACATTCAGAACGACTACACAAAACTAATAATGAAATGATTTATTCAGTCCTGTCTGCGATCACAAAATGAGACAAGCGGATTGGAGGTGTCAGCCAGCTTGGTTACAGCCATTCAACCACAGGCATTAGTGCAGCATATCCTCATTTGATAAATCCAGGCCCCAAACGCTTGTTAAGATAAACGAGGCCGATCCGACTGCATCTGCCGTGTCCTTATCCGAATAGAGAAAGACATTCGGCATTCAACCATACTTTTCTTTAAACTCAATAGGGAACATTTTCACAAAATGGTTTACAATCACCTCCTTTTGTGCGCTACTAAAATCATTAAAAGGCCAGAGCCAGCAATGGGTTTCAGAAGCATATAGTTACAGATGGATGTGGACACTGTGGCCGTGGCAACTGATGACAGACTTAGGTGCAAGTATCGCAGCCTTAAACTCCATTTTGGATTCATCGTTTTTGTTTAAGAAAACATCCAAGTTTTACTCGAGACTAAAACACAGGATGAAAGAGTACAAGATTAAGCATCCTGTGCAACAAGCTTTTAATAAATGGAACCACAGCAGGCTTATTTACTCACAATGTGACGGTGCCTTTTTTATTATTTTTATAAAATCACCCTCTTCTTCTTCTTCTCATTTTGGCTGAATGCTCCAGTGGTCAGTTAATTTGGTGTAAATGACAAAAAACTGTTCACCTCCACACCCCCATCCAATTATATAAAACATTTTTTCCATAAATAAGAAAACTCTGCCAGAAGGGAAAAAAAAAAACAAAGTCATTTTTTTTCTTATACATTCCATATCTACAAAAATCATCCTGACAAAAACACAGGATATAGAGGAACCTTTAGTGTTGAGAGACTACCGAGGAATGACCATCTCATTTCATTCATGATTTACCGCCAGGTGCATTGACTGCTCATTGTGGAGCCGTCAGTTGCAGCAAATCATTTGGAAGTTGGGCTTAAGAGCCAAACTTGGGGGGGGGGGGGGGGGGGGGGGCACCACAGTTCACAGCCTACATCATAAAAATATCCTCAACATCCTCTCAAAAACAGAACTCCTTACAGTATGCACAGCAAAGTTGTACTCCAGAAGTAGTTTTATAAAGAAAACTCTCGCTTTCGAAGACGTGTTCCTACATTCTCCTCACAGCCAAATGTAAAACTAAACATGACATCAGACAAAGGTTTATAATGTACATAATTACAAACAAAGCAGGAGAGCAATAAATTAAATATTTCTTCTTACAAAAATCTGTAGAATGTGCACATAGGAAGGCCTGTGGGGAAAAAAAAAAAAAAAGCTTTCCAGCACAAAAACAGGGAAAATGCACATGTCCAAAAAGTCTCTTTTTTAACCGTCCAGTGTTCAGCTTCCGTCTCTGCGGCGAGGGGGACAGATGGGCTGGAGAACCGGTTCCACGCAACATTATCACCAAGCCAGGCACCATCACCACATAGCAGCCGGTGCTCACAGTGTCTCAGTCAGTTTCACTGGACCTTCCTCTGACAAACTCATCCTGGACTTTAAATTCCTTAACATACCTAGACCCCCCCCGAGACATTAAGCCATAAAAGCAGCGGTTCAGAGGCGAACGTGGGACACTGCGCAGAAATCAGATGCAGGCGCTGGGAGAGGTGAGCGGGTCTGAAACAGGAAACTGGTTCCCTTTGAGAGCGGACAGAGGCCTTTTCACTTTCTCGAGCAATTAAAAAGCTCACTTTGGGGACAGATCCTGAAGGGAAGTAAAGGGCGAGTTGCTGGACGACGACGGCGACACTCCCTCCATTTTACCGGGGGAGTCGGTGGAGGAGCCCACGCTGCTCAGGCTGCCATCCAGTAAATCTGGAGAGTGACTGAAAGGGAGAAAGATGAAAAAGAAATCATGAAGGTGGGAGCTACAGAGCACCTCACATCAAGTCTTCACTTCGGTTTCAACACTTTTCTGACTCACCCGACTAAAAATACATAAAAACAACTCATCGTCTAAAGTTCCTCGCTAAATATGATGCAAGAAATAAATAGTGATCGATATAAATCTAATCAGACCTACCTACAGCCGGGTCGCCTGCCTGCTTGAGCAAAATCAGAATCTAAACAGTGCGATTTCTGTTCCTTACCAGGAACTGAGCTCTGACAGGTTGGAGACATCCGAGGACAGCATGGAGGTGGTGCCCTGGAAAAGCCTTTTGGGTTGACTCTCTGTCTCCATCTCGCCTGCCGAGGGGAAAAAAGATGTACATTTACAAAAATTCTCAAGAAGAGTCTGGGACATGAATGTCTTCCTCCGTAACCGGGGACAACAGGGGCCGCAGATGGCTCGAAAAACAAAACAAGAAAGAAACTATAGTCTGTTTTCCCAACAATGAGTAGCTTAAAGTGTCCTGCGGATATGTTCACCTCGATCACAAGGATACAACATCACCAACCCATCAACTCTCAACAGATCGTGACATAAATAGTTCAGACAGTCGGGAATCATCGCACCTTTGCGTTTCATCGGACCGAGAATGCTGGCTCTGATGCAGTTGATTGGGCTCTGACTCCGTCGGCTGAAGAAAATGAGAAAGCAAACAATGTTAAGACAATTATTTAAAAAAAAAAAAAAAAAAAAAGTAAAAAAAACAAACAACGCAGCAACAACTGGTGGCCGTGTGCTCGGTGACACGTACCGACAGGTTTCTGTGCAACGTCAGAGGTGCGCGCAACTAGAGGCCCGGTTTGTTCGGCCAAGTCAAGATGACGAAACAATAGACGACAGGGCAGCAAACTTTACCGGTCGCCTGAGAAGCCAGGTGGAAATTGTTCACAATTTTCCACAGCCCGCTGCCAAGAGCAGAAGACGACCGGGAATCCAATCACTGATAAGATGCAATTACTGACTGAAATATCGCAGCGAGCTGAGTGGCTGGAGCTCGTTACATCGTTAGCTTGGACCGCACCGTTTATATGAAGAAATTCGTCATGACGGACTGTTTCAAACATTTCCAACACTTTGTACAGCGACAATGAGGGACTCCAGAATCAAATGGACTGAGAATTTGAGATCTGAATGAGGGTTTGAAGTGTCTCGTATAGTTGGTTTAATTGCAAATGACCTTGCATGTGAAACCAACGTTACCGCCGTCCTGCTGATACTGTCAACTAAAATTAAAACGCCGAAGTAAATGTTCCGACAGTCATTTCATTACAGAGTCAACACGTATTTACAAAATGATGATTTTATTGAGTCAAGAGTAGTTAATCTGGTATGTTGGAGTACTTTTAACTGGTGTTACCAAAAGAAACTGATACCGACCTGAACCTCCGCGTCGGGCTGGGTATCGGGCTGGGCGTCAGACCGTTGCTGCTCACAAGTATTTGTAGTGAAGGAGAGAAACACTGCTGCTTGTTAGAAAGGGAAAAAAAAAAAAACAAGGAGGTGAGGTGAAAGACACATCATCTCTAAGGTCAAAGCATGGAGAGGATCTCTGCTGGAGTCTCATGGAGTTTCACGGTAATTCATGTTTGCAACTTTCACAAAATAAGTAAGGAAGGCCGACAAATTCGAAAGTTGTCGGCCCTGGCATGCGGACATGAATCGGTGGCAGCAGTTCCTCTGTGTCACAAGCTACAATCGTCTCCATAAATAGTCGGATCTGATCCGAGTTTGCCTTTCTCCCCTTGTAAAAACCCGACAACACGCATGCAAATAAAACAGGCGCATAAAAAGAGCCGATGGAGCAGAGACACGAAGAAGCAAAGCATAAACAAAAAAAGGTTGTTTTATAACGACAACCAGGGCCGGTCGGCTGCAGGGACAAGCGCTGGTGCATGCCGTCCGTCACCTTTGAAAATGAGGCCCGGGTTGAGAAATAATGTAACTGGTTCAAATTTGGTGAAGCGAGACTAAAGTGTGCATCTCAGCAGTGTAGAGGGCAGGTGTACCTTTTTTCCTATTCCTCTGGTCGGGGACGGGGCAGGCGACACGGGCACAAAGTCGATCCGCTTCGGAGACGAAGACGCCGACTTCTCAAAATCATTGTCGCTCTGAGGACACGATGGCACCCCACACACACAATGAAAGCAACTTCAACACTCGGCATAGATCTCAGTACCATTTAGTTTCAAAATTTTTTAAAAAGAAAGATTGTGGGAGTTTTATACTACCACTCAGTCTGTACTTGAAAGACTGGCGGCCCTGTTAACTCCCAGTGTTTTGGTGTTAATCTAGCATGTTTGTACTTGTCCTCTCTCTACAGTCCTAGAAAGAGGCCAAAAATGGCACTGGGCCAAAAACATGCAAAACACTGAAAATATCAACAACAACAAAAGGGGTCATAAAAAAAAAAAAAAAAAAAAAAAGATTGTTTTGTTTTTTTACCAGACTGAGGCTTTCTTCCCATGACTGGCTCATCTGCATGGCAGCTTGAACTTCCCTGTGTGCACAACAGTAGAAAAACAATGAGTAGGCGTTCAGCATTTCAACTACCACATATTCCACTTCTTCCTCCAAAAACCGTGTGAACGAATGCTCAGCTTACCGCTCATGTGCAGTTTCTCTGTTCATCACATCTACTCCCTCTTCCTGCAAAAAAAAAATATATACACAAGAGCTAATAGTCACGGAGTCCCATTGGCAACTTTTAACCCACACAAACGTTTGAGTTGAGACGACAAACGTCTCTGCTGTCAGAGCAAATCCAGACTCCAAACGACAAACCCCAAGCAAACAAAAGACAACAAATCCAGAATGTGCGACATTGAGTTCCTTTTGTTGGAGTCTGATACTACCAGTTGATCACCTCTGTAAAAATCAACGGTCCTGTGAACTCCCAGTTTGTTTGTTTTTTTCCTCTCGCATGTTTTTTTTCTTTAAAAGACACCGTCACTCCCTATACGTGAGAGGGAAAGGTGGTCTGACATGCTCGCTCTTCCACAACGCGTCTGTTCCTTACTTGTTTGATCTGATGAAGCCTGGTGCTGGGGATGCGGACAGGCGATGAAGGGACCTGTAGAGGAGGATGTGTGTGGACAGGTGAGCGGTCAGTGCGGTGCGATTCGGACACAAACTGCGCTCAACATTCAGCATAAAGTACAGCACCGTACCATGTTCGGCCTGTTGACAACCGTGGTGCTATTTCTGCGACTACGTAGGACCTCTCTCTGGAACACTTGGGCGTTATCACTGCCAAGACAAATTCACAACTATATGTCCCGCATCTCGTACCCAATCATGGCAGAGCAATGCTTTTACTTCAGTATGTGCAAAGATGGCAAATTAATTCAGAGAGAGCTTTTGCTGGAAATTCATTGAACTGTTGCAGAACCTCAAGCCATTTATCATGGGTGCGCTGTTTGATCTCCTCAGGTGTCCATCGCTCTGGACTAACGAAGATGGGATTTCCAGATCCAGCTCCATCTTCTCTTGTGGCATGACTCCGGAGTTGTTCATTGTGCTAAATAACGTCACCGACTCATCAACTTCGATCCAAGTCCCGTAATGTTACATTACTGTTCTCGAATCCTCGCAACTTTTACATGTTTAGAAGAAATATTACCAATGAAAGGCAACTGAGCTGAGGTGAAACAAACCAACTACCACAACGTAGACAACCCTCAACTATCTGCAGGGCCCTTTCGTCAGTGTAGTCCAAGTGCAGAAACGATCGAACAATGTCTTTCAACCATAACGTTACCTCTACACCTCATATACAGCTATATGATTAGCTCAAACTACCCTGCAATAACGTTGCCTGAAACGTTAGGACCAGTCACCAACTTTCCTGATGGATGGTTAGCATGCCATGGCTACATACCACACAATGCCCAGTAGCTGTTAGCTACTGACCCGTTAGTGTGCTGGTGCAGGGCAGCAGTGGGTGACTGATGAACCAAGCTACAGCTGCATGTTAGCGCGTTAAATGAGCTCGCGTTGACCAAATTAACCAGCAAGTTGCCTTAACTACAAAATGAATGTTCACGTTAAGTGTAATTCAGGCAACGTTAAAGTGACGACGCTATTAAAAGACTGCCATACCTTCACGCTAACACAGCACTGCTAATGTTGTACTTGTCGCTAGCCCGGTGGCTCAGCTACAACCATCGGCTCTGCTACCAAGCCTAGCTTGATAAGCTAACTAGCTACGCTAGCACTGTCGCCAATGGCCACAATGCCATTTCCACAGAGGCCGGTCACCATTTCACTGAACGTTTTTGTCCATCAGCACGATCACCTCTCCAGCTCAAAGAGATAACTAAACTGTATCTACTGAAAATGTTGCCTTTGGACTCTACAGTTTAATTTTCCCGTTTTTTGCTGAGTGCCGCCAAGAATGAACCAGAATGCCAGATGATCACACGAGAGCTAAGTGTTAGCACAAACTTCACGCCCCTTTTTAACGTTAGCAGACCTGTCCAATGAAACCGCCTCATCTGCCGGTGTGTAACAGCAAATTCTGTGACCCTATAGGATTTTGTGGCCTATTTCTGGAAGAAGCATTTCAGACAAAATCCTAACTAATAGCTTCTTTGTGCCATTATAAGATAAACTTATAATACATGTGTCTCATATAGTCCCAATTTACTATAAGTTTGTCAGCTGATTTATGTTTTTTATTTAGTTATATTTACCTAATTAATTTAAACTGCAATAATAGTTCTAGGATTTCCCTTCAGGCAAGATTCAGCATCATTCAGTTCAATTACGTTTATTATGCTTCTGGAAATGCCACTACAGCATTTCAATATGGTCACAAATGTCAAAAGCTATTGACAAATTAAAAAAAAAAAATCACATTTGACAAATTTGTGAGCCTTTCTTATATAGTTACGGTACAATTAAATAAATGGCTAATCTAACAACAACATGGTTCAAGATTAAAACAGACATTTCCTACCCTTTGGACTTCTTATCTCTCACAAAAAAAGCAGCAAATAGTCGTGGCCACATTTCAGTGAGTTGTTGTCCACCAAAAAAGACTCTTTTTTCCCCTCTAAACTTCTCATGTGGTTTTATTTTTATATATTTGTTAAAACTATGCAGTATCTCATCCAAATTAAAGGTTTTCAGTCCACATGAAGGACTTTGCTCTTGTAACACAAAAGGAGAACAAACTCAAAATGTCTGGCCTTATCCGTTAACTAAAATAAGAGTCCATATGAGTAGAAACAAAGCCACGTTTAGAGTTTGCAGCAATTTTCAAGAATCAAAAGCATACGAAATAGTTTCAAAATTCAAAATGTCACCAGTTTAGAGATGGACACAAAATGTAATGAAGAAACCCCCCAAACAACATAACCACAATGTGATTACATTGTTTTCAGATGTAATCTGAGAACAAAGCATTTATTTTTTCAGTCTGATTATGTAATCTAGATAAAATGTCTCCCTTTTAACTCTGCCAATTTTACTGTAATCATTATCAAGTTCTACACTCATGAGCTAATGAGTTTTAATGGGCTAAAAAGATTAATCTGACCTAAGATAATTTAACTGCTGCAACTTAAGAGGAAAAGTTACAGTTCATGTTTGTACCTGGATCCCAAACATCTTTGCCTTCGAGATGCCCGACACAAACAGGAGATTCTAAGTCTTCGTTTATCCACAGCAGCCATTCAGTTGATCGTTCCTCGTTTTTCCTTATTGTCAGTTTTGTTTTGGTTATCTTGAAAGTCCTTTTATTTTCCTCCTCCAAAGCAACTGAGCTGACAGAATGTAAGAAGTCCCCCCCCCCCCTCATATTGATTAGGGTGAGGCTGGGGTCGGGTTAACGTGATCAATCGGGGTTATTATCAAGGTTAGCTTTAAGTTCAGATAAGACAGACCAGGACACAGACGTCCATTTTACCAAGAATCCGGTCGAGACTGGGATCAATCCATGCGTTTTGTACAATTTAAGACCCAAAACTTAAAGCTTTCTTCTGAGTGGTCGGCCAGTATATGTTTACATGATAATAATAAAAGATAAACAAAATCAAAGGTTTGATATCAGTTCAACCGATGGAGTTGTCATAACAACTTTTTCTAAAAACCATAAATAAAGGTTCTTCTTTATCTCTTCTGTTATAAGCAGCATTTTGGGTGTTTTTGTTATGAAGTGACAGAAAGCTTCGCAGTAACACCGACTCGTCACAGAATAGGGGAGTAACCATTTAATAGCTGATGTTGCAAACTTCAGGATTACAGAAAAGGGAATGACGGCATCTTACTTTTAACGGAAAACCAGGCAGTTGATGCTGAATGATGCCTCTGATTCAGTCACAAACAGGT
Organism: Odontesthes bonariensis; assembly: GCF_027942865.1. NCBI lineage: Eukaryota > Metazoa > Chordata > Actinopteri > Atheriniformes > Atherinopsidae > Odontesthes > Odontesthes bonariensis. The sequence goes on along the minus strand of NC_134518.1, from coordinate 11,434,492 downwards.
ACAGATGATGGATCTTTTTAAAACATATTAGTGAACAACCTTTAACCTTCTTTCAGTATCAGTCCTGTAATCTGAACATGTCTTCTAGCAATTCAAGGAATTGGGGTCTGTTGCTTTATACAAACATATTGGATACATCTAAAGCTTTGTGTGGAAAAAGATTCAACGCATTAACACTCATAAATATAAGGATATCATATCTTTAAACATACTCGTGTGTGATAGTCAGGGACAATGGCCAACGGCCATGTTGCCTTATAAGGTAACGTATTTCTTAAAGGTTTTTCTCATACCAGACAGTACCACAGGAGAACGAGTTGTTTCCCAAAATATGCAGATAACATAACAGATGTTAAGAAAGTATAACATCCTCTTGAAGAGTGCAGATAAAACAGCCACTGGAGAATCCAGATAAAAGAATTACAATAAAAGTTGGAAATGCACAACAGGTATGATTTTGTACTTTGTACTAGCAGCATTTCTTTGAATAAATTACTCCATTCCGACACACAAATAGAAAAAAAAGAAAAGAAATCAGCGTGGGGCCATGAAAGCATCGTACTAATTTAAAGCAACGCTGGGCTCCATGCTCTTCAGCCCAGATTGGGTTCTTTCTGAGGCAGTCTCTTTTCCCGTGGGTGTGTGTGGTGGGTAAAAAAACAGAAAGGCGGTACCGTCACCTCAGGCACCCGGAGCACAGGCTGAGGATTTTGTTTAGACACAATGTGAAGAAATCAAATGTAAAATGAAAGACGAGAGGAAAAAAGATACAACCAATCATCAAAAACTGGCCACGGGTTCCTCATGCCTTGTACTTCTCCTTCCCCGTTTCACTAATGACGCAGATATGCTGAAACAGAAGAGGGATCAATGAGGACTGCAGCACGACACTGAGTTACACCATCTTGCCCTCACCAGACCCAACAGCACCAAGTGCACAAACTCCTAAAAGCGGGAAACACGAGAATACTTACATTTAGATCTCTAAAGTACTCATTGTAGTCTAGTGCATATCCCACCACAAATTTATCGGGGACCTCGAATCCTACGACTGGGACAGAAAAAAAAAAACAGGAGCTTGTTAATAGGACTGACACAGAACTGCACAACCTCATTCAAGACAACACTTGTTCGTTTGAAACTTACAGTCCGGTCGGTAGCCGACGCTTCGCGGCGTTCTCTTCACCAGCAAACTGTGGGCGGAGAGACCAACCTGATTATCAAAATACTGACGGCTGCTTACAGATGGCAGCACCAGCTGCCACGCGCGGTTCAGTCGTCTGTACACGGAAAAAAGGGCTTTGAAGCCACCGCCTTACCTTGCTACTTTAACCATTTTAGGATTGTACTGTTTGAGGAGCTGCAACAGCGTCTTCATCGTCTTCCCTGTGTCGATAATGTCCTTGGAACACAGCATGAGAGAGGCTCGTGTCAGCGGTCTTGGATTTAAGAGTCGCATACTTTATAATGGAAGCGGAAAAAAAGTCAGCACATACCTCCACAATCAAGACGTTCTGTGGAAAAAGAAAAAAAGGGAAAAAAGACAAAAAACTGTTCATTTCCAAGAGAAACTCTGTTATAATGTGATACGACACGGCTGTGGTCTCTACATCAGACAGGCATGAGTGCATCTATGAAAATGCCCATTGGTAAATTTCAGCCACTTAACAGGCTTCACAAAAACCAGCCAAACTGAAAGCTAACAAACTGTTTGGCATCTGCGCTTCCTAAAGCGATTCACATTCATTTTTCAGGTCACTTCAAATATCTAGTGACAACATGAATGAGGATACAAACCGAGGGCGGTGACATAAGCCTCTCGCATAATAATGCTGATCATGCTGTCTTACCTTGCCTGTCAGAGTAGACAGATCATCGCCACCAATCACTTTGATTTCACCCGTCGATTGGTCGTTCTGGAGAGACAAGAGTGTGTCAAGTGCAGGAATACCACCAAGAAAACACAGCAAGGCAAAAACATGATGGTCAACAAAGAAAAAAAATAATCATCGTTTCCCATTTTCTCAAAGTATACATGCTGGTTTGTATGTGCATTTAGTTCCAAAATACCTTCTGCACGCCATTAAAACTCTGCAATTTCCCCGACTACATTTTGCTTCGCATAGAAAACCAGAAACTTTTATCCTAAACAGAATACATGCTGGGCCTTAATAGGTGTTGTAATATTTTAATTTGTAATAATCAGTCCAATAATACTCCAACCAGCGAACAGAAAATGGCTGCAACTAAATCCAAAGGGGCAACTGTCTACGTCCAAACTGTAACTGATGGGATCAGATTGTTCTGGGTGTCTGACAACAGTATGGACAGTGTTGTGCAAGTTCAACCTTCACAAGAACAGGTTCAAAGTTCAGTTCACTGAGATTAAAACTGAACGGGTTCATAGTTCACCGTCTGAAACGATGAACGAAGTCGCAAAGTGAGCGAGTTCAAGTTCATTTATCCCTTTTTTATAACTCCTTAGAATTCTGCTGATATGGATAATAATAATAATAATTATGGATCATGGGCCCCACGACCAGCTGGATAAATGCATGCACGCCTCTGTGCGTGACCTACTTTATTTGATTTTTGTTGCAAACCTGTGAAGGAATATGAGCCAGCAGAGGAACAGTGACAAATGCTTCAGTGCACTATTAGAGTCTGAACATGCAGCTGTCTGCACCAAGGCCAAAACAAAAGTTCAACCTGCATTATAGGTGCTCTCCTCTGACTTTCTGCTGTGCAGTCATCTATTAAATCATCCGGATACATCTGGCCTATAAACCCATCTTTTCACACCTTTAAAGGAGTCTTCTGAAACCTCTACGCCACTTTTTTTTCTTTCTTTTCTTGACAGTTTCTGTTCTGCTGTTTGCCAAGGAAATGTCCCTGTGTAGTTCAACACAAGTCAATCACTAAACATGCCTACAGTTATTTATACAGTAGTTATGCCTTTGACTGGTGCTGAAACCATCTCAAGGACTGAGGCTTCCGCTAGAGCACGCGCCCGCAGACTGAGAGCAGGCGCAAGCTAGCATGAAATGTTCCCCGTCAAGAAGTGTGCTTCAATGCGACGAGTTCTGCTCACTCTGTGATTATGTCTAATTTGTGTGGAAGTCTAAAATATAACATAAGGCTCTGAAATCTTGTGGGAGGTGAGATGCTGTCCATGTCCATTACAAACAGGATCTGTGACAAAGGGCAGCCCTGGCCGACTCCAACATGCACTGTGAATAAGTTCGACTTTGTGCCATGGATGCAGACGGAGCTCTTGCTTTGCTTATACAGGAATCCAGTAGCATGCAACAGCAACACCGGTATCCTATGAGCCCGTACATGTGGTGGCTCAATAAAGTAGCTCCTCAAAGTGCTTATCCCACTGCTTGAGATAGCCATTCTGTACCTGTCAGTTGCTTCAGGCGACCCCTGAGAAAACTAAGCCCCAAAGGCCTCAAGCTTCATGGACAGGATCTCAAGGCATGATCAGAAAGAAGAAGGCGTTCGGCTCGGAAAAACCTGCGTTTCATCTCTGCCTGTTAACATACGATGTAGTTCTGTTAGCTTCTTCAAGCCATGATCTTCAATGCACTGGAGCGGTTCAAGTGTGAAGCACTTTTTTTTGAGGCCACGATTTTCGACCTGAAACGGGGGGAAGTGATCCCTACAGGGGTGGATCTTTTGTTCCAGCTTAGGAGTTTGAGGATCTCTAGATCTTGTTCGTGAATGATGAACAACATTGAGCAAAAGACGGACAGACGGATTTGGGCTTCATCTGCAGTAATGTTGCCCCAGTGGAACTGAGCTGAAAGGTAAAGATTTCGTTTTACTGGTCCATCTTCATAATAACCCTGAACTACGGTGACTAGATTTTCAACAGTGACCGAAAGAACGAGACCGCGTTGTGAAAAGAGTTTTCTTTGGAGGGTCTTAGCTTCAACCTAAGAGACAGAGCGCAGAGCTCATGCTTCCAGGTGGAGTGCCGCTTTTCACATCAATAGCAGTCAGCTGAGATGGTTAGAGCATCTGAGAAAGGATACCTTCTGGCTGCCTCCTTTAGGAGGTTTTATGGGCACATCCAACTGGGAGGAGAACAATCCGGAAGGATTACATATCTCTTCTGGCCTGAGAATGTCTCGGGATCGCCAGGAGGAGCTGGAGCGATGCTACTTGCCCGCAGCCTTTTCGCAAACTGAGTAGCAAGCAGAACTAATGTGTGCATCTCATCATAGGGGCTGCCATTTTCAGAACAGAAGGTCTAAGAGATAAAGACGGAATAATACTGTGAGCGTTAAAGCGTTTTCTTTTCTGTCTTTACAGGACCGTTCTTGTGCTTTTTGGCACCAACAACTGATGATCAACGAAAAAGGGTAAACGTATACAGCATTATGTGAACACGCCACATGTGTCTGTGTACAGGATGCACCCAAAACAAGCGAACCTTCAAGCAATCAAAGCTGCATTCTTTTCATTGTAAATACTTAAATACAACCTGCGAAATCTTTTTTTTTAATTAATAAAAAAAAAAAAAAAAAGAGAGAGAAGAAACTGATAGATTACACAGTAGCTCTTGAGGCGAATGAAGTCCACTGTCATGGGGATGGAGCGGTCACTGTTCCTGTTCAGGGCTTTGATGTAGTCCAGCAGGTCTGCAAAAAACTTGTAACCCCCTTTGAGGACACAGAGGGCCACAATGTGGTGTCCCCCCATTTCCTTCATGATCTCTCTGGCCAGCCTCTCTGTCCTGAGGTCACGTGGGACAGAGAGAGAGAGAGAGAGAGAGAGAGAGAGAGAGAGAGAGAGAGAGAGAGAGAATAATAAGCTCAGTTTTCTGCTTCAGTCAGCAGAACTTCTCATTTCTTTACGGTTTGTGTCAGCAGGAAAAGCTATCATTTCTCACAGCATCCCCAAGTAGAACAGCCACTGACATCTGTTTGACAGTAATTAGAGGGTTAATCCTTTAAGCACAATAACCAAAATCTACAGATGGTTAAAAGAAAAAGCGAGAACTAAGTATTTTGAGTATTTCAACCCCCCAAAAAAGTGCAAAGGAAATTATTTTCAGTCTCTTCACTCACAACTTTATTGTTTTTAATGCCAGTAACGCACTGAAAAAGCTTGGAGGGACAGAAAAGTTTATGGACGAAACAAGTCTCAGAATTTTAGAAGACTCTACAATCAGTTGGTGACGGGTGAGGGTGTCAGGATTGGGTATAAAAATGGAGCATTCGCCAAAAGCTCAGCCTTTCCAAGCAAGGATGTGTCATGGCTGCTCATGTCCTTAACATCCACACTGAATAAAGCCACCATGATGCAGCTGCAGTTCAGATCTACTACTGAAAATGTATGGAGCATCGTGACGGAGAGCCAGAACAACAGACCGTTGAGCTGCAAATGTTTTAATTTTTTTTTTATGTGAAGCTGGTCTGTGAACACACTGAAAATCGTTTCCTTTGTGTCTGCGTCGGTTGAATGAACAGTTTCAAACAGATTATCTTATCATTTTGTACATTGTCATAAAGTGTCTGAAAATGTTCGAGTCTTCTTTGTGGCATAGCAGCGCACGTGTTACAGAGTTACAAACTAACCCACCTTTAAACCCCACAGCCCATCACATTTTCACAAAACTTGTTGCAAGCTGCGATAGTTGTGACCACCCACCTGTCCAGGATGAGTCCATGAGGGATATAGACCCTCTCCAGGTCAGCAGCATAGTGCTTTGGTATGCAGAAAAGATCCAGGTCATAGCCCTGCTCCTCATCGCTTATCTGAAACAAAACACGGCACAGAGGGGTTAAACAAACCTCAAGGGGTGTTACCTAACGGGGGCATTCATCTGACACGGGGCAGTAAAAGTTGGACTTGTACGTGTATTTTACTGCTTCGACAGTCTATCTGTCACAAACAAGAGGACAATGCCTGTCCTGTGCAGATAAACAAGCAATCAAGACCTCCACCCAGCGCCAGACGGAGGCAGCTGTCGATGGTGGGATTCTTAGAAAGAGGATCCTTTCCATTTTAAACCTCTGTGTATCCCTCTGCTGTCACTGCTGCACATTCCCTCCAAGTTAACATTTTGTCCCGACAGAAAGATGTTGACGATTCTCAGGTTTCTCCAAAATTTCCAGATTACGTCCAATCCTCCCAAACAGCCAGTATTTTCTAATATTTTGGAAAATCGAATTTCCTGCTCTGGGTCAAACGGCGTGCCACGAGAAAGCAGACAACATAACTGGAATCATGTGACAGCTGGGAAGCTGGTGCGGGGCCCCCGGAGCTGTGGGAACGATGTGAGACCAGAAGCAGACTCACAGCGCTGGAACTGTGCACCATGTGAATCTTCTCAGATCAACTAAATCTGTAATAAATGCTGATTATAGACCCTCATGTTCCAGGTGGTAAAACGGGAATAAAGCCTTATTTTCCTTTTAGTCTGCTCAAACGAAAAGAAACGAGCATCTGTTTGGGATAAACCATTTTAGTTCAAAATAATGACTGATAGCAAGCAGATGTTCTTACAGTCACGTGGTCAAAAAGATTATTTCCCAATGTTACTCAAAGGTTTGCAGCCAAATATTTGGGGATATAGTCAATGTAGCAAACGGATCTGAGGTCAGTGAGAAGTTCACTTTAAACTTTATGCTCACAGTGTTTTGCAGCTTTGTGCAATGCACCAAACATCACATGAAATGGGATCTATGGGGACAGGAGGGGCCACTGTTTTGGAATATTTTGAACAAAATGGTTTTTCAACTTTTTTTTTTTTTTTTTTTAAATCCGTGCCAAGCAAACGTTTCCAACAGTCTGCTTACCAGAAATGATCCCGACTTGAACTGGAGTTGCACTTCTGGCCACTTCTTGGAAAAATAGAGCCCTGGTTATTTATTTACTTACTGGAGTATAGCGGTTTCTGCAGCCAAGCACTGTAGATCAAATATTACAAAACGTTCACGTCGCACATGACAGGACCTTGGGCTGACTTCAACTACAAAGAAGACAGTTACTTAAACATCTTGGCAAGGGTGTCAAGCCGAGCAGCAGATCTCTTTTTACTTTAAACATCAGCAACTTTTACAGAAAGTTCAACAAAGACTACAGACAAGCAGCCAATACTTCCACAACCCTAATTTACATTGCTGCTCATGACACTCACACAACCTGTAATTTAATCTTTTCAAATTGATGACTTCACCAAATCCGGATTATACAGATTGGATAATCATTTGATTTTCTCTACTAGGAAGCAACCCCTGCACACAAACAAACTACCTCATTTTCCACCCATTCCTGCTTATAACCAAGGCATAGAGGATGTGTGTGTTTGGTTTGATTTCCTTGCCCTTTGGATGGAAATGCAAACACTTCCTGTCAACCATGTTGTTTTAAGAAAATCTGAATATCGTAACTGCGGGCAACAGCTTTTTAAGTAGTGTTTGGAACATGCCACAAACCGTCACCAATTGTAACCACTTAATAACTCAGCACTAAAACACGCCCCTTTGTCAGTGACTTGAACCCCGCTGACTATCTGACTCAAATTGTAATTTCAATTTATGCAAGCTAAGACGCCGACTGACGCAGAAAAACATACATTTTGCTTCGTGTGTGTACCCTAACAACTCTTGCGTCACCTATGCTAAACGTGGGGAGCGCGTGCCTGTGTCCAACCGCAGGCCACGCTTCAAAACGCCTTAACCTCCAGCAAAACGTCTCGCCAAGGTGAGCAAAAATGGACCAAACAGATAATTAACAGGTAACAAATAACAGGTAATTAACGACTACAGGGCACCTTCAGCATGCTCAGTTTGTCCAATTACGGCATGTTATTCCACTGAACACACAGTGTATCCTCCGACTACCTACCAGCTCTTATTTCACTAAAGAGGAACTTACCACAACACAGGGACTAGATGTCGCCATGCCGGTGACGCTCCCGGGAGAGTAATATTATAAATCTATAGATATATTCTACCGTGGTATTTCGGTAGAGAAGACGAGACGCTCGGGCCAGTCTCTCAGTCTCTTCAGCCTTATGGGAGGGCACTCGTGAAGGCGGAAAGCTCCGTAGCTCACCGTACTCCACTCTTTCCGGGCTGCGGATTTACTGTAGCTCTGCCGCCCGATGTGCGCATGAGCGCGGATAGCAAATCGAGTGAGTGGAATAGGTTAGCCCCGCCCCACCATGAAGAGGGTGTGGCGGGTGTCTCGAGCTGAGGAGCGCGAGCTACTGCCAAATTTCCCGCTTTGTCCTGTCAGCAAGAAACGTTGTACAGCACACGGATTTTGAGTGGAAAAGCACAGTAATTATCACAACTCCGTGTTCTGGCTCAGATTTGGTGATGAAGACACGGTGTTAATGATCCTTGGGGGGGCTTCATTTTGAATTTCCATTAAAAACTATTTGTTTTCATTAAAAAAAAGTGCAGATACATGTGTCTCCCCTTAAACTGAGATGGCATATTAATCGGGGGTTATGTTATTTTCAAACAAAATGTCATTCATGACATAAGAAAGACTTTAAAACCATTATTTCCACATTAATTTGGACACATTCTTACATAAACTATAGTTAAATAGATAAAAATCTATCAAATGAAAGACAAAGTTTGGTATGTTATTTTGTGAATGGGGATTTTCTGATATTTTTATGGAAATTCTGACTTCATGTTGTGTATAATTTTGGATAAAAGTCTACCTTCACGACTCAGGGTCATTTCCAATGATAAAAGTCAACACGACAATCAAATTGCTAGATTACATTCCCCTCATGTGAGTTCAGTTATTGTCAGAATAATTCTGGATATTTCTTGTTCTGTGATTCACTGTGGCGAGCTGGCGCCCAATGACACCCGGGATAAGCTCCAGTCCCCCCGTGACCCTGAGTTGGGAAAAAATGGATGGATGTTATTCACTGGCCTTTCAGAGGCTCCCGAGCTTCTATAACCCTCCAGAAACAGACATCTCAAACTAGCAGCTGTCCATCAAGAATATAATCAACTCTGAACTGAAAGTATTGTAAAAAATTCGATGACAGTATTTCTAAATGATCCAAAATTAACTATTTCGGTTGACTTGTTATTGTTGAAGTTTATTTAACAGCGATGCTAGAAAGAAAAAAAAATCTGCTGATGTTCTTTAGCATACACTGTTAGGTTAAGAAATATTTGGACTCTGACTATTTATATTTTATGTTCACATTATGCTTATGTAATGAATATTGGCTTCAAGTGCAGGCTCGCGACTTCACTGCGAGAGATTTCACATTCAGATATGAGTAACTGTAAGGAATTTTTTTGCAGCCAACGACTGCCTGAAGGCTGGAGCCCATGATAGTCAAAGCACAAGATTCCTCTTGTGTGGTGCTTTGCCAAGCCTTTCCTGCAGCTGGCTTGGTCATTTGTTCATGGACCTCCGTGGCTTTATTTTCTTCTCCCCCTGCAAGTGAAATGCAGCTGAATGGAGTAGCGGTAGATTATTCCACCCGTTTCCTCCTCGACAGTGTTCTTCACTGGCCTGAGAAAGAGTTTTTCTGAAGCTGCCGCCATCGTGTTGCAGGTACACGGAAACAGCTTCCGAATGCAAATTTCACACATGGAATCCACCCCAGGCCTTGTGCCTGTTTAACTGATGAATAATAAATGAAGGAACATCCCACATCTGTCATAAAATCATATTTTTTCACCAAGATCCCGTAATGATGCCTGACCACCATGCCATGCCTTCTACAGCAGATTGCAAAGATTTTCAATGGAGCTGAAGTCTGGACTCTGTGGGGGCCAGTCCATGTGTGACAATGATGTCTCGTGCTTCCTGAAACACCCTTTCAAAATTTGAGCCCGGTGAATCCTGGCATTGCCATCTTGGAATATGCTTGTGCTATAATGAAAGGGGGGGGGGGGGGAAACAAACTCTTGATAGGAAATCCTGATCATTCAGTTCATTCAGGGAGTCAGCTGATCTCATTTTTTGGGCATATAACTTTGCTGAATTTAGACCTGATCAACCGAAGCAACCCCAGAGCACAACACTGCCCCCACAGGCCAGTCACTGTAGGTACAAGGCATGATGGGAGCAGCACTTCATCTGCCGCTCTTCTTACACCGATGTGCCCATCTCTCTAGTCTAGAACTTGGTCTCTCTGGACTCCTCAGACCACGTGACTCTTCTCCATTGCTTCCGAGCCTAATCTTGTAGTCACCTCCCCCTCTAGCCTTACTGATAACTTGTTTTCTTAAGGCTACACAGCTGCTTAGTCCCAAAGCATTAAGTCGACATGATTGCACCTCACGTTTAGGCACATCTCCGATATTGTACCACATTTCTTTCTCAAAGAATATGGTTCACCATTGGGTTCAACATAACAACTGCAGTACTTTTCCAATGGGAGGCTCTGACCCGTTTGCTTAGTTTAATCCAGCTGGTGAAGTTTTCTTTTGGTAGACATCCAGTCTCCAGAAACTAGGACTGTTACCATTATGAAAATTTGGTAGGCGATTATTTGTCATATAGAAAATAATAGTGATTATTGATTAGGTTTTTAAAAATATATATATATATATATATATATATATATATATACCACATTTATAATCACCATTATAAGCAAGCTAATAATTTTATAATTCACCTTACAAAGAAAATTGACAATTTATTGGAAAAGAATACAGAAACATTTTTAATTGTTTCTCCTTAAGGCTCTAAACACCATCTGCACATATAGATATATATTTCCACAGAAGAGAGCAAAAGGTGCAGCGAGGTGATGTCATAAAAGGGTGTCTCCACCAATTTGTCAGTTGACTTCATGAAACGGTGGGAAACCATGCTAATTTCTTTTGGTTTTTTCGCAGTTTCACACCAGTTTTTATGCAGTTGAGTAAAGTTAAATGACACAACCACAATCTTGTAAAAAAATTCCCAGACTCTATCCACGACCACATAATTAAGAACCGCTGTTATCATAACTGTACAACTACGGAGAGCTTTTTGTCTGTACATTCATACTTGAAAGCCCCCCATTTACAGAGCCCTACCTTTGTTCCTAGGGCTTTACTTTGCTGACTTTAAACATTCTTCATCACAAAAGTATTACAAAATCTAACGATTGTCTAAAAAAACAAAAGAGAGCATGACAATTGCGCTGTAAATGAATTTGATGTTCACTTGTATTAATGAATGAGCGTACAGCTACAGCAGGCTAATGTAGCACAGACGTACGCTCTGACCTTATGACAGTGGGAGATTCCTCGCTCTAAACCTCTCAAGAAATACTCAACCTCAACACCCAGAAACCGGAAACCGCCTCGAGTAAAGACTACAGCGAACAGGCACTTTCAGAAGAAACACTCAATTCACACAGTGATGTGTAAAATAAAATAATTTCTATTCCAATCATTCATGGTTACATTTGTTGAGATACAGGTCACAGTACATCAAACAAAGTCAAGCCAACTCCTCTAAAGGGCTCTACTTTACCCTTCAGCAGCCAAAAACACCTTTAACAGTGGGAGAATCCAAGTGCATGCTGGCAAAACTTGTGACTGTCTGAAATCCAGATATTCAAAAGTACTCATGATGATAATACAGTAGCAAAATATCACATATCAAGAAAGAAAGGCTAACATGAAAAGAGTATTCTTAAGACATGATTACTGAAACAAGGTAATCAAACTGCACAACTTCATAGAGACTAGTAACAAATAAGACCCCTCTTAAAAGTGAGTCCTTTAGAGGCCTAAGGGAGGGGAGGGGGGGGCGAGAATGTTTCAACTTTCAGCAAATGTGGTTCGTGTAATCTGCAGGGACACAGGCAGTGAGTGACAATCAAAGGATTCGGTCCATCGGCTCTTATTCGTGGCAACAATCCGTGCCCCTGTACTAAATCTTGGGAAAGATTAGCCGTGGCTTTCCATGATGCTGCAGCAGTCCAGCGCAACAGAGTAACACCAGTCTGTGAAAAGCTCAACCAGTCGACTCATAACAGGTTTTTTTTTTCCTTCTTTTTTTTTTTTTCATAAAGACGCCATCTGGTGCACATAGGAACATTATGTCCAGTTACTGGAAGAAACCATGTGAAAGACTCGCGGGAGCTCCCCAGGCCACAACTTTGTGAGTAGGCTAAGTTTTAGTATAAAAAAATATCTCTCCCGTGTCTTTTGAGTTCTTCGGTTTTTCTTCACGTACAACTTGTTGGGCCAAAACCTGTGAGAACAAAACCAAAAAGAAAAATTACAAGACATTTTTAGTTCACTGCCCCTCTGCAGATGCTGAAGGTAAAACTCTGAACCTTTAGATTTTTTTTTCTTTTTAAACAGGAAAGATGGAAATCCAGTAAGTTTATTAGTTATTTGTGTGAGTGTGTGTGTGCGCTCGCTCAATCATACCTAGTTGCCATTCACTTGCATTGAAGGTGTTCCTCCGTGGTCGATCGCTGCCCTCTCTCTGCTGCGGTTCTCTCGCTCCTCGTCCTCCTCATCCCGCTCCTCGTTGCCGCTGTGGTTCTTGCAGTATAGTCTAAAAACAAAAAAGATTTTAGAGATTTGGTGTAATGAGTAAACAACATAGCATGTACCTTTTTTTTTTTTACATAAGTCATTTCCAGCAATTCTTTTTTTGCGTTTGCTTGACGGTGAATGCAGATAATCGCTTGTCACCATTTTGCTGTGCCAGTTATCTCTGTGTGAGGGTCTGTGTACCTTTTCACAGACAAGCCACAGGTGGTAGCATTTACATGTCGCTCACACTCAGTAGAAGCGACTGTGTTCACAGTTGGCTCGAATCACTGGCTACGAATATTCTACCAATTGCTTACAAAGAGAAATTAAAGCAACACTTATGGAGCGTTACGATCTCCGCATACGCCATTAGTACTCTTTAAGAGTTTTGCTCGTGGTTGTAACAAAATGTAACAATGTTAGCTCAGTTCAGAGATGTCACTGGAAACTATTTTTAAGATCAATAAGAGAAACTAGTTGGTAAAAAAAAAAGAAAAAGAAAAAAAGAAATATATATATATATAAAAATTAGGGCTGGGCGATAAAACAATAACGATAGCTTTCGAGGTATAACTTTTTCTCGATAGCGACATGAAACATGATCGATATACTTTGATAGATTACATTCGTCCATCTTTTGACAGACAATACGAATAGCCAATGACAACGAGTTGCGCTGGGCTGAACCAATCACGTGGCTGGAATAGAGCCATACCAGGAGCTAGTCGTAGCGCGTTTGTTTGTTTGTGCTGTGGCAATCGTATAAAAAAATAAACGGAAGACACAGCCCAAGGCATAAGAGATGACATTGTTGATAAGAAGGTATTTTGGTTTTTTGAAGTCCGACACGAAGCAGAGTAGTGTTTTATGTCGAGCACATGTTTCGACAAAGACGGGGAATACCGCTAATCTTTTTCATCACCTGAAGCAGCGCCACCCGTTTGAGCACAGAGAATGCAAACTTTTGATTAGTTGATGTTTAAGAGTGCGATGTCTGTCACTAAAGACAATCTTTACAAGCACATGCGTCGTACTTGTGTTCCCGGTCAATGTTTAATAAAGAGAGCGGCACCTCCTCACTGAAGCTAGCGAGTGCAGTGCACCAAGTTCAGAGCAACATGTTTCCTTTGTGTTTCTTATACAAGTAACTGAGTGAGTTTACTACGTTTGTGAGGAGTGTCAACATCAGCTGAGAGGTCGAGAGAGAGCTCCCGAACAGCAAGAGAGACAACCGCTGCAAGAGAGCAACAGTTGACTGTTCAGATATAGGATTTTAATTTAAAATACCTGTTCTGTATTATCTGAAACAGTTGTATAGTGTCACATGTCATGTTCAACTTTGACAGAAAATTAATATTTAATTAAAAATCAACCTTCTGATATCTTCAAATCTCAATTAAGAGTAACAGGGAACATTTAAAATTCACAAAATAGTGATTTGTTTTATATCTTGATATATATCGATATCGACTGATATAAAAAAAATATATCGTGACTTTTCCTATATTGCCCAGCCCATCTTTTCCAGAGAACAAGCCTTCTGTGTCTACTTTTTCCTCATCTATCAATCAAAAAATATCCCTTGGATGAGTCATAAATGGTTGCTAGTGCAGCAGAACACTGGACTGACTCGTTTGAAACAACTTGGCCACAAACGTGTAGTTTCTGAGGCTGGATGGATTCAACCCAACAAGCTCCTCATTTTCCCAAACCTCAAAAACCGAGGTGAGAGGAGCAAAATAAGTACGATCACAGAGCCACAAAAGCCCCATCTATGAGAAATGCCCAACAAGGTTGAAGCAAACAGGAATCTTTTACCGTAAACTTAATGCCCATGTCAAGCGATATGAAAGGTAATGAGAAAACGAGCAAGCTCAGTAACTCTTTAATCTCATATTACCGAAATGAGGCGAGAAGAAAGGGATTAAGATTGTCTGTCCGTTAACTTTTTATGTAGTCATTACTGTAATCCAGCAACCATTTAAATATTAAAGGAAAAACTGCATCTCTTATATGAACAAAACAAAAAAAAACTAAAATTAAAACCAAAAGAGCAAATGTGTTTATTTATGAAGTGCTTTAAAAATCTGAATAGGTAAAAGATGAGCTCACTTATAAATGCCACGGGCCATGTTTTCGATGTACTTGGCTTTATCCTGCAGGCCGCAGTGATAGTGGTAGGTCTTCACACATGCCTTGATTTCACACCCAATGGTAGCGCCCAACTGGGTGCACAGCGTGCATTTCTGAAGGGGAAAAAAAAAAAAAAAAAAGGACGCAAACACCAAGTTTAACTCGTCAGAAAATGAGAATTCAGACTTGACTGACTTAATGAAACAGCTGTTGCATTAGGCTTCCCACCATTCTTTTGCCCCTCTTGATTTCCTGGATGACTGTTTTTACGTCGAAGTTTCCAAATTCAGCCCGTGATGTTGTGGTCAGCTGTACTGTTCCCGATGAAAAAAGCTGAAAAGGACGGAAGGAACGATGAGAAGTGCCGTCGGTACAGCCTCGAAGCACATTTGCTGCGGAAACAAGCCTACCATGCACTTGTAGTGTGCAGCCACTTTCTTGGAGTTATCCGTATGCAGCATGCCCCTCGTTTCGTTCTCTTCCTCGCCAGCGTGGCAGAAGCCGCAGCGCTGGCCGCCGTCTGCTGGGCTGCTCCGGAGAGGGGACCTGTCCCGCTAAAACACAGGATGCCAGTTAGACCATATTACCAAGGTCCACATACCGAAAACAGACCCTTTGAATGAATGCGTTTACATGGGAGGAGCTCTCCTCGTCCGCTGCCTGCGAGGAGGTGGAGCGAGTTTCTTCTGACTGTCCTCGAGATCCAACCTTGGCTCGGCCCTTCTCAAACCGTCCCCTGCCCCTACTTTGTGGAGGTGATGAGTCTGAATCATTGGCCACACCTTCCTCTTCATCTAAGGACAAGACAACAGTCGTACTCAAGACAGAACTTTCTGATTTGATTATCTTTCTGTCATACATTTTACTTTTGTAGCTGAAAGGCAAACAGAAGCAGATACAATAGCCCATGTAGGCTGGAGGTATAAAATGCATGCTTTACCTTGAATGTCATCCTTACAAGCATCCCGATGTTTGCGACAGTAAACACTGTAATTAGGAGGAGAATTGCAGTTAAAATAGACATGATGCTGTGGTTTTCACCGCAGCCCGTTCACCCAGCGACTCTACACCGACCCCAACATGAACATGAGAGGGAACCGCCGGCTGTTCTGACCACGTGTCAGGGATGTGAAATGCCTATTGTGGACCCAGCCTCCCCCTCCCCCCCCAACATCAACTGTACACTGACGTGAGTCCAAAGCTGAAGTGACTTACAGGTAAATCCCTTGTGAGGGATTCTCTTTGATTTGGGCTTTGTCCTTCACGGCGCAGTAGTAATGATACGTCCTTCGGCACGTCTTGACATCGCAGCCGATGGTCGCGCCTGGTCGGTGACACGAAGAACACGTCTGACAAGGGAGAGAACAGAGATGCAACCATTCAAAATATGGAGTCACACGAGTGAAAATGGTCAGTAATGCGAAGCCCCAAAGTAAAATTTGTTGCCCCATGACTACTCGAGGCGGGGCTTGAAATTGAAGATTTGATGCAATTACTTTTTTGGTTTTTATTTATCTTGGCAACTTTTAACAATTTAGCATCACATAAATATATCGAATTGATTGAGCTGGCTTGTGTGTCACCACACTTGCATTGAAAATGCTTGCTTTTTTTTTTGTTAAGCACCTTGAGATGACATGGGTTGCAAAGATAATCATAAAGGTTCGTTTATGACTTGTAAGGCTGCTGTCGAAGACAAAAATGATCTGCTGCACTGTTCCTTATTGCAGGGGAGCTGAAGAACCCTCTGACTGAAGTCATTCTGTAGTGTGCAGTGTGGTCCATTACGTTTTCGAAGCTTGTGCAACATTCAAAGCCGTCCCCAGCACAGAGCCAGCCTTCATCACCATATGCCACCATCCAGAATTATTTCTACCTTCTTTAGTAATCAGTGGCAAAGGCATAAAGGCTGAGTTATACTTCTTTTAACTGCCCTTGCGCCTTGTGCGTATGTTAATGGATCGAGACGTTTATACTTCATTTTGCTTTGTCGGCGGTTGTGTCTGCTGCGTGGCGATTCACCGCCAGGACAGTAGGTGGAGTAGCGGGTTTTTTCAATGACAAGCCTACTACGATGAAAGGAAATTCACCGCCAGGAGCTCTTTGGCAAGTCTCTCTTCCATAGATTCATGCTTCTTCTTGTAAATAGCCGGTATTTTGTCAGGTTTTCAACACCTTGGGGGTCTAGACGACTACTTTCTCGCCTGAAAATGTTTCAAATGTTGTTAAAGTTATATATTTACAGAGTTTAGCCTATAGCTTAAGGGAAATCAGCTTTTCAGGCCGGCTGATTTCGGCTCGGGCAGGAGTGAAGTGCACTGTGTGTAAACGCTCTGCATACTGTCAGATCGATCAAGTAGTAGGCGGTTTCGACCACAGCCAGTGGCTTGCGCTTGCGTTAAGTTTAGAAAATTGAGGTGACACACGCAAGCACGCAAGGGGGGGCTTGCAACCGCGCAAGGGCTTGCGTTGCGGCTTGCGTCTTGCGTTACCGACTATAAACCAGGCTTAAGTGCCTTGACTGTTTACAAGCCACTTGTGTCCACAAGGATCTTCGACCTCTTCTCTTTTACAACAATCAATGGGCCAGACAACCTCATCAAAGTAAATGGTATCAGGAGAAAAAAAGAGGAACATGTCCGCCATCATTATGAGAGAAATAAAAAACAGAATAAAGAATAGCTCAAATCTAATGGTCCATGGAAAAATGTGGTCTTGGGTACCACTGGAACGTCAGAGTGAGCCCTTGTCTTGTTGAAGAATCATCCAATACAATTGGCAACAGCGGCCAAGAAATTCCTAACGGGAAGCAACATCAACATTATAAAGGCCCAGAAAGTCCAGACCCAAGTCCCATCCAGAGTGGACTGAACTAAAGACCAGAGTAAGGACGAGCCAATCCTCTAACTTCAAACACCCGCACATTGTTGCAGGAGAGTGGTGCAAAATCCCAGTGGAGACACGCAAAAATCTTCTCAGCAATGACAAGAGCCATCCGAGTGCTCTTAGGGCAAATAAGGCCTTTGTCACTCATACTCATAAAGGGTGTCAATTATTTCAAGCATACCTTTTATTCAAACAAGTTTGTGCTTTTCATTAACATGTTTAATCCTTATCTTTACACTCTGTGGGGTAGGAGTGTTACAAATGTTAAAAGGGGTCAATCTATATGACAAAATTAGGATATTTTAGCAATGAAAATAATAATTGGCTCATCAATATAGATTTCCATAAGAAAAAAATAAAGCTATGACAACGTTTATGAACTTGTTAGCAAGATGTCGTATAAACAGTATAGCTGTAAATGTAACACTATTCGCAAAGTGTGATGGAAATTTCATGTTCGATAATCCATGGAAAATCATTAAAAATATGTGCATTTATCACAGTGAAACTGATTCAGAGCCATGCGAACACGGTGCAAATCAGAATAGAGGTGTTGCTGATTAGAAGTGTCTGACTGACATTCAAATACATGAAATCATTCAGGCGCACCACACATCTTGGCAGCGTTAGCGGGAAGGCGTCGAGGAGAAACCATCTTCTTATTCAACGTTTTGTCGTCTTGATGGACGAACACCAACCTGTTAAGTTCTGGATCTTTCACTGGATGAGAAAGCTGATATTGCTCGCTAACACGCAAGAGGGATCTGATGCAATGCTGCCAGCTGGTATCAGTATCACTCTCTGCGACAGACACATCATGTCATAACTGGGAAACCTCCGAGCCAAAATGTGCCTCTTCATCATTAGTGACTATTACTTAAAGACAACTTTTGCGCAGCCTCGGTTTATTTAGAAAAAAAAAAAAAAAAGGGACAAACATCAGAGGGGAACACTGGACTTTAACAATGCAGCCACTTTGTCAATAATGCTCACTTGAGAAGTGTGTACTCACCAGTTTATTTCCCCTCTTAATCTCTTTTTTCACATCTTCAACGGAAAATCCTCCAATGTTTTCACTGTCCGAGTGTGACGTGACCAGGGCCGAGGAGAAAAGCTGCAGAAAACATTACAAAAAGGTGATTGTCACCATTTCCACAAGACATTTGGGTCGCTTAGATCATTTGTAAGACATGTATAACACACAGTTTAATGACTAAATTGAAGAAAAAAAAAAATTCTTTACACAACATAAACTTTCTGTGTCATTCACAAATACAAAGGTTTTGGGGCTGTGCCGTTCACTGCTCAGCATACAGGAGAGAAGCTGCGAATAAGAATTGTGCATTAGGGATGACGGGCAGAGCGGTTGGGAGCAATGTTCTCTCCTCACCATGCACTTATGGTGGGCTGCCACCTTCTGGCTGTCAGACACCAGCAGCTGGCCGCACTCCTTGTCCCGGTTGGTTCTGCAGAAGGCACATTTGAGCAGCCGAGCTGCGGCTCCTTTTCTCTGTCCCGACATGGCCAAAGGCTTTTCTGTGCGCCGAGAGCCTAATTAGAAAACAAACAAACAAAAAAAAAAACTACAATGGCCACGAAAAATTGAGAACAACGAAATAATCTTCATTCACAAGAGGAACAGCCCCCTTCGAACAAAAGGTAAAAAAAAATTTTTCCACATTGTTAAAGCTGCTTTTCATTTTGTCCGTCATCTAGCTCATAAACACAGCAACTCGTAAGGGAGCCGAGCTGGATGCAGTCCAACTAACAGTGCTCAGATTCTTTGGCAACATAGGTTAAAAAAAATGTTTGTTTTGTTTTGTTGTTTTTTTTAAAGTGAAATGACGTCTCTAGATATAAGCAGCCAAGCCATTAAGTTGTTGATGTGATCATCACATGTGCAATGAACAGTCAGTCTACTGTCCAGTCTGGAGTCCAAACACCCATCAGTTACTCAGGACGAAAACATTTCTTCCCTCCTGACCAAACTGAAAGACCAAAGAGTTATGAAAAACCGAATAAAGGACATTTGGAAGGAGCCACTCAAAACTCTTTTCCAGAAGCAGCTGAAAGCTAAACTTTGACTGAACTCTACTCGAAGCGACTTAAAACTTGTGCACAGGAAGTCACAATGGAGCAGCTCTACGTGCAACTCAGCTAAGCCCCCGATGGGCCAAAACATTCACCGTTCAACACTTTTGACGTCAGATGGACGCCGATTCAAGCCGGTTGAAGCGTGGATACTTTCAATTGCCTCGAGTAAAATATATATATATATATATATACGTACAGAAGAGTATTGCATTTGTATCTTTAAACAGTGCCAGAGTTGTGCGAGATGTTGATTTTGTGTAAGATGGCAGGCAAAAAAATATCTCCCATGTGCCATAGTTCTGGCCCTGATCACTGGCTGTTAAGAACTTCTGATGCAGCTCACGTTTCTTTTCATTAATGTGTCCTACAAAACTGACAACACCCCCCCACCCCATGAGTAGCGTTTCTGCTAATGATGCAACATGTTTCCTATTTTGCATGTGCAGTCTGCACCGTAGTTCTTCCATAGCTCATCTGCTTCATCTTGCAGCCAGCTAGTCCCGTAAAATATGCATTTTCTGTGGAGAAGGAGCAGTTTTACACATGCTTTTCTTTTAGCATGTAAGGGGTGAAAACATACACGTTAGGATGAGGTGGGTTGATTTAAATAGTAATATTGCCTCTATCATTTCCTAATGGATTTTCATTAAATCTCTTAGACGTGGATTATTCACAGTTTTCTTTAAATTCCTGCGAAATTCGGCTGCAAAACCTTTCCTGAATCCTTTGGATTAATACAGAAGATCAAACCACCAAATATATGCTGACATTTGCAGAGATACAGCCGTCCAGAATTCCCACAGGCCCCCCACGGAAACATTTAATGGGTGGATTTGAAAAAAACATATATATTCAGTCATTAGTAGATCACAAATGCAAGTGGGTGTTTAAAAAAAAACACACAATAGCAGTGTGCTGCGACGCCTTGATTGAGAGCCATTACAGCCATGATAGCAGGGCCAGGATTTCACTGCGGCGGCCACAGCAGCGGGGCTCGGCGAGAGAACACACGATGCTGCCCGTGTAAACAACACTAAATACAATTTATTTCAACCCTTTCTCCTCTCTGAAAAGCTCTCATGTGGCAGTCTTTCGCTACCCGGCGATGCTGTGGTGGATTTGTGACAAGAACGCCCGTAGCCTAAAAAGTGCTCCGACTGTCTCCTCCAAAGTTTTGAATTAAAGGGGGGTGTGTGTCTCTTTCTTTGCCAAACTACCCGCAACTGAAAACTATTTCCACGGCGAACATCTCAACGCCCCGAAAATGTTCTCCCAAGGCCTTTTCATGTTGGGAAAAATAAGGGACGGCCGTGTGAAAATATGACTCCTCGACATGTTCCAAGTGGGACCCGAAAAACTGTGATTATTTCCCTTTAAATGTGGAAATTATCATGACAGGCGCGGGTCTTTGCAAACCGTTTCGAAGTAAAGAGCGCCATACGTGTTGTATCCCTGTGAGAAGAGATCAGCTCGGCTTGTACGCCAGCAATACGGCCTGAACCGCCACCAGGCCATGAAACGCAGTGGGTATCACCCAACCACGGACACACAGCTCACTTCTTACCTGCTAATAATATCTTATGGCTCTGGAAAAATACGAATGGAGTAAAACTGTTCCGGCACGACAACCGTGTTTCTTCCCGTCCTTCAGAAGTGATTGTGTGCTTTTCGCACGAGCGCTAAGCTTGCTGCACCGCGGAACAACAGGACATCCGGGTGTGGCTTTCAGAATAAAAGTCGGGTCCGTGAAGGTCTTATGTAATGTTTCAAAAGGAGCTGTCACGATACCGTGTTTCCACAACACTGTTACTGTGGCCAAAATATTCCAAGATAGCATTGTTCATTTACTGAGAGTCTCAAAAGAAAAATACAATAGGTCACATTTATCTTTAACTTCTCTTATTGGGTTGTTTCTCTCTTTTTTTTTTTTTGCCAACAAATTACAGGGAAGTGAAGAAAGTCACAACTGTGCAGAAGTGCACAATTGTACTGCGTGAATTGTGTAAACGAATGCACAAAAGATCCACAAAACGTAACATCGATGACATCGCATGAAAATGATTTTTTAAAAGCATTGTTATGTCATGAAGGTTTAGATTAGATTTAGCAAATTTTAGTGTGGAATTTTAATTAAAAAAACACTTGTTGCAATTCAATTTTGATCGATTTGCCATGTCTTAAGTGCACTTTTTCTCTTCTTTTTTTTTTTTTTTTTTTAAATCCTTTAAAAAAGTAGACAGCTAATTCTAAGATTTGACCAAAGCTGGATCACCAGGCCCAGACAGACCCTTGAGTAGGATGCGGCTTGTTATTTCTTTTTTCTTCTTTAATTTAGCCCGTGGGGTGTACATTCCATCAAAAATTTTAAAGATAACACTTTGAATGTGGTCCGGTTTATAGTCTTATGTGTACTTTCTACACAGAGGCTACAGTGTACATGGGGTGTCACGTTCACCTGGGGCTAAATGTTAAACAATGGCGCTTATCAGATTACTCCTGCCATAGACTTGACAATTGATAGCTCAAAAAAACAAACAAAGAACAAATGACCATTTGGAAAATACAATCAATGTATTCTGTATTTCTAAGGGATTTTACAAGCGACTTGAGACCAGTTCCAACGACAGTTTGACTTTTACTAGAAAGCTATTGATTGGAGCGGCTGTGAGCGCACTGCTTAAATCCAGCAGAGAGCCAATTTCATAAAATGTAGTGACAGAGAAGAAAAAGCCTTCCGCAAAACTACAAAATGTACCACACCACGGTGCTTTTTACGCTTAACCCTTTCAATTCAGGAAATGAGCTGATGCTTCAATCCAAAACAACTTCCAATTGAGGAATATCAAGCTTCACTGAAATCCGTCTGAACTGTGGATAAAATGCTAAATCTGTTTAAATTGGCCTGTTTAAAGTGTAAAGCAACATTACCGAGACACAAATTCAGCATAGTCGAAGAAAGACAACTGCTCATCAGTCATGACACCCAAGTCTCTCGCAACCTTTGTTGCGGAGACGGTTGAAAAGGCAATTTTCTTGTTTTGACCAATAGCTCAGGCTTATAGAGGTTGAGCTGAAGGTGGTGTTCCTTCATCCATGTGGATATAACTGAAACAATTTGAGATTTGTGCTGAAACTGCTCATCTGGCATGCATGATAGTTACAATCAGGTGTCATCTGCATGGCAATTATATGAGAAGCCATAGACTGTGTCTCAGGAGGAGGTGTACATTACAAAGAAAAGGGGTCCCAGTACAGAGCCTTGGGGTCCTCCTGATAGACAGGCGATGGGACGTAAATGTGTGTGACACTTTAATGCCTGAGATGCCCATCTCACAGTAAACAGAGATAGTACGACGAAACGATTTAACACGTCAAAAGCTGCAGAGATATCCGGCAAGATGAGTATTCAGCACGGTCAGACAATATTGCTGTCTCTGTGGACTTTTTTTTTTACCAAATGAGCCTAGCAGATCATCCATATCGGCAGGGGTTATTACGGGATGTGACACGAAGGTTTGTCAGACGACATTTTTCAGCTTCTCCCATTACCTTATTCCCAGCTAACCAAACTATCAGTAGAAACTGCTAAACTGTGGACAAGTGAAGCTGCAGCAGCTCTACGGAAATGTACTGACACAGCACCAGTGATGCTGCAAAAGGCGAAGTGTCAGAGCCCGAAGGAGAATAAAAGGCAATCACCACCCCATTGACAGCTGGTTCATCCTGCTGCTGTCTGGCAGGAGATGCAGAAGTATCAGCTGCGGTGCAAATGCTGAAGTCTCTTTCCTCAGGCTGGAACACCACTGAAGACTTGTCTGTATCCTCATTTCCATGCAACACCTTTTCTGAGCAGCATGAAGGAACTGAGTCTCTAATTTCTGCTAGTACAGTTGTCAAAACTTTTAATCTTGTGTGTGTCAAGTTCAATTTGTAGTAAAAGTGTTGTTGTTGGTTATTGAAATTCCCCTTGACCTCTTTGAACTAACAACCATGTTGTTGTTTTTTCATCACAACAAAAAAAAGTATGTTGGTGAGCGGTAACACAGAGGCATTTTCCTGTTGTTTTATTCTTATGCAGAAGACACATACTACCTCTACAAACGGCATTTCTGAAACAGCGTTTCATCTTTTCTCGAGAATTTAGATGCGCTTCATTTCCTTGGCAGAGTAGTCCGTTAGGGCTTCCCTTTAAGTCTTTAGTCTCATCGCCCCCACACGAAATATGCGAGCTGTGAAACATACGCACACTTACCAGAGAGGGAGTTTCCAGAGCTTGGCTCTCGTCAAAACGATAGGCCGAAGTGGGTGACAGTCATTTTGTACAGCACCACCAGAGCACAACACACCCGCCCAGTGTCCCGGGGATGAGAAGAGGACGGGTGTTTCTATAGAACAGAACAGGGAAATGAAGTTGTCAGACAGGCTAGCCCAGCAACTCTCTCTGCTCTAATAGGCAACTCGCAAGCTCGGCGACGGCGGCGACGGCAGAGAAGGTTACAGGAAATATAATAGCTATGACTGTCGTCAGTTAGTGTATGTCAGACAGCCACAGGTCTTAGATAACGTTACATACTTTTCAGAGTAACGTTACACTGGATAAAGAAAGTGGAGACAACTCGCTATCCTGCTAACTAACCTCTAGCGACCGAGCGTCTTTCGGCTTCAAAACTCGACTTCTTTCGGTGAGTTGGTGGTCTGAAGTGATGATTTCAGGTGGTTGCTGTGTGTGTTTTCTACGGCCCTCAACCTCAAACTAGGACCTGTCATTAGTTTGCCCGTTTCTCGATACTGCTAACTAGGTCACAAGCTAACTCAACTTTGCTGATGGGCATGCTGTAACGTTGACATTTTCACGTCATGTTCGCCGCCACCTATCATGGTGTCGGTTTAAAAGGCAGCTTTTCTATCATTTGGCTGGGCAAACCAAATGTTTCAGTAAACATATCGCAGCGGTATTACTTTCTCAAAAACGTGCCTGCGTTTCCTTTAAAAAACAAACAAAAAAAAAAAACCCAAAACGGCTGAACTTGATGTTACCAAGGTTAGAAATGATAGCTGCGTTTCTCTGTTGTTGTGATATCTACGGTTTTTTCGGCCGTCAATTTTTTTTTTTAGCCAGACTCCACAAATGAACGTCGTTGTAGTCAGGGACGGAATGTGAAACGACTGTTCCTATGGGCACAGATGTGTTTAAAAAAAAAAAAAAAAAAAATGAAAAGCGCCCCCCTCCTGCCAAGGACTACGACACTTTGACTAAAGCTGACTAACATTTTTTTCAGTTTTATGTCTTTATGTAAACTAGCCTATGTATGTTGGAGATTTTCTTTCTTCTTTTTTTTTTTTTTTTTTTTTACATCACTAGTATTCGGCCCATTTCTGTTCAGTTTACACGTTGGTCATTAACATCTGTTTGTGTGGCCCAGTTGTGGTTGTTTTGCATCTCTGCTCGTTTTTTTTTTTTACCGTCTCTAACTTTCATTTTGATTTTTGTTCTTCAAATGATAATTCTATTCATTTATTTTTTATGTTTAAGATAATAATGACAACAATGATAATTTTTCAGCCATTTTACATGCGAATTAGGTCATTTTATGCTTTTGAAATGCGTATAAACGATAGCCCCTTTGGCTGTGACCGTTAAGTAATCTACCCGTGATATTATCTTTTCAAGTGAGAGCTTTTGTAACCATTTCCTGATACAGAAAGTTGCAGGAAATTGAACTGCTGCAATTTCACATAGTTTTTTTTTTTTTTTCTTACTGTCGTCTTTCCTGCAGTGATTTGGGCTTGGATTACCTGTCTTCAGTCATGCCTTTTCCTTTTGGGAAGTCTCAGAAGAGTCCAGCTGAAATAGTGAGGAATTTAAAGGAGCATGTTGCATACATGGAAAAGTTGGATGCTGGAGACAGCAAGAAGTGTGAAAAGGTCAGGAATGTTTCTTTTCTTCCTCTAATTCTGAATCATTTTAATTTAGCATTCTAGATGAGTTTGAAATCAGCTGATTTTCAATCTTGTCCATTTTTTCTTTTTTTTCTTTTTATTGCCAAGGTTGCAGAGGAGGTGTCCAAAAACCTTGCCTCTCTGAAGGAAGTGCTTTGTGGGACTGGTGACAAGGAACCCCAAACTGAAGCTGTGGCTCAGCTTGCTCAGGAGCTATACAACACCAACCTTCTCATTGCACTGATTGCAAACCTGCAGAAGATTGACTTTGAGGTGGGGCGAATGCACTCTGTTCTGTAACAGTGCAAAAACAAAAAAAGTATTGACTCCTTTGTACAGACATCAAATGATCAGTGGGAGAGTGAATGCCTGATATGCAGCATCTGTGCCTTAAGCAAAAAAAAAAAAAATAAATCTTTGCATATCAGCACCCAGTCAGCCATTCGTCTCACTCAGTGGTTGTTGTTTTACAGGGCAAGAAGGATGTGGTCCATTTGTTCAGCAATATCGTGAGACGTCAGATTGGCACTCGCACACCCACAGTAGAATACATCTGCACACACCCACAGATCCTCTTCATGCTTCTGAAAGGGTAAGTTAGTCGTTGCAGTCTACAGGAATATGTTATTTGATAGTTTGGTCTTCAGTGTGAGTGCTCTAGTTGTCCAGTTACACAACTTAATATCAAGTCCATTCTTACAGGCAAACAAGAGTTGTAAAACCGTCAGTGTAGAGTTGGAAGTGTGTCTGTACTTTACTTTCCTCCAGACATGCCTGATGTTTCTCTGCCTCACACAGTATGCGTTTCGACAGCTCCCCGAGCAGCAAGCAGGAACTTGTTGTTTTCGCATGTCGATGGATAAAGAGATAGTAGAGTGCTGGTTTTACAGCTCTAAAAATCCCCAGCCGTGCTGCTCACGCAGGGAGCGACCCCGTGTTCTGGCTGCACTACGTTAGGATCAACAAAGGCTGCTGCCTGTCGATCAAATGCTGTCCGGTTCTGTGATGGATTTCTGCTGCAGTTTTTTGTTTGTTTGTTTTTTGCCTAAATTCCAAAATGTCACAACTACAAACGGGACTTTTAAGTTTGATTGTCAGCGGGGAACATGAAAACCTGATATTTAACGTTGATGTAGTAGAAAGTTCCGCCTCCAGCATGTCCCTGCAGCATGAGGTGAATTGAGCCTAAACACATTACCTCACCGTGGAAGACCTTCCATCACTCCAAATCCAAATTTAACATTAAACAGATTAGTTTCTGTTTCTGGGTTTGTTTGTTTTTTTTCTTCCTTTTTCTTTTTTGATAATGGGTGTGTGATGAATTTTGCTCATTCGTGTAATTCACTTCAACCTGACATGTATTAACCTGTACAGATATGAGAGTGCTGAAGCGGCTCTTAACTGTGGCATGATGCTGCGGGAATGTCTGCGTCACGAGCCTTTGGCGAGGACGGTGCTCTTCTCTGAAGAATTCTTCGGCTTCTTCCGTTTTGTGGAGCTCTCGACCTTTGACATCGCCTCAGATGCCTTTGCATCATTCAAGGTAAAACGATTTTCTCTGATTGCTTTTTTTTTTGTTGTTGTTGTTTTGTTTTGAGACACACACACACACACACACACAGACAGACCTGTCTATAGGAAAGTATGATGATATAGTTGGTCACTTTAAAGTACCGAAGGCTCCTGAAACCGTGTGAGTTTGAGTAATTGTGCAGTGCTAAGGTGGGCAACAAAGTGTCCAGCTTAAGCAGCAGATGAAAAAATGGATCAGCAATGACAGCATTTTTTTTTTCCCCCTTTCTTTCACCCACCTGTGAAATAAGTAACACTCGTCTCGCAAATACAGCAGAGCCCATTATTTAAGGTTTTGTGAATTTGATATCTCTCTCGTTCTTCTTCATCCCTGTGGCTGGTTGGTACGTAAAAAATGATTTTATATTTCTTATCCAAAGGTTCCTGAACCTTCCATCACCTTACCCTGTGCACACTCTGCAGTACTGACATTGATATTAGTATCATATCATTAAATATGAAGAATTGCTCTCATGGGTTAAAATGGTCCAACTCCGTTAATATAAAAGGGAAAACCAAATTTAAACTGGTGGGGGAAAAACCAGAAGTACAGTGGATTACGTAGAGTACACGGCTTTAATGAATAAACTGACATGTGTGAAAATGGCGTGGATCACATGCTGTGACCCTCAGCAAACCTCAGCCCAACACCTGTGGCCGATTTTTGGTCTGAGAGTGCCAAGTGTGGCGATGGCCTCCACTGTCACAAAATTCCTGAATGAGGGAAGAAAAATGCTTGAGTTGGTGCACTTGTTCAAGCACCAAAAAAAAACCCCAAAAAGTTCTATTGTCATAAAAGTCTTTGATTGGATGTCAGTTAGGAGTTTCAGAGTAAAATTTTGTATAAAGCTGCTGTATGCGAGTCATTTTGAATCCAGGAGTATTCTCAGGCAGAGATTACTTTTCTCCAAAGGGTCATCATTAAAATCAGTATTTAATGGATTCATCTCCTTGTTTTTGTCCCATAGTGGTACTTTCCTCAAGCTTGGAAGATCTATAATATATGTAATTTACATTATATTACAGAAGCAAGATGGGTTACCTGCTGTTACCGTATCTATGGTTGATATATATTTAATCTTAATGTGTACACTTTCCTTCATTTGTGCCATGTTAAATGCAAGAAATACCTCTCAATTGGAATTCATTAAAGTGCTGTTTTATTTATAGCACTAATTTACAGCACAAAAATTCATCCGGGGCTTGATCTGGAGAGGGAGAGGGAATGAGATGGTGAATGGGCTGTACTTGTATCAAGCTTTCTAGTCTACGACTCACGCTTTCACACTACAAGCCACATTTACCTATTTAAGGCTCGTGTATACTTCGCAGCAGTGTGTCGCAGTGAGCTTGTCGCAGACACGACGCAGTTATTTTTTATTCATGCCTTGAAGCGCTGTCTGCGCTATGTTAATCCCACGCCACAACGCAAGAGGGACAATCACGAACAAGCTAGGATTGTGGGTGTTACGGAGGTCATTCAACAACAATGGCGACTGGACGAATGCGCACTTTGATTAAGATGCAGCTGATCGATCTAGAAATAGAAGAAATATTGCTACTACTGGAGCTGGCAGAGAGGGAAAGAATCGTCACGGTTAGCAAACCGGAAATACGCATAGTGTAGAGCGGATGTAGAGTTGACCAATCAGAGGCCTCCTTTCTCTCCTCCCTGCGGCGATGTCTGCGGTGAGTTACTATTTTGAGGAGGTGCACCAGAGTGTCTGCGTAGTGTCTGCGTAGTGTCTGCGTAGGGGGGGGGCATGTCTGCATTAACTGCGACACACGCGCAGACGACCTGGTTTCCGAGTATAAATCAGGCTTTACTCACACTCACACAGCACATAGGTTAGACTGTGCTCAGAGCAGTGAGGAAACGGGGAGTGAATCTCTGTCCTGATGTTAGAACTGCAGCCGCTCCCAGTCTGTCAGCCAGTCGCTGGAGCTGTTGAGCGGTGCTGGTCCTCACTGCTGGACTCAGTTGACTTGGGGA
The DNA here is from genome assembly GCF_027942865.1 of Odontesthes bonariensis. Taxonomy (NCBI): domain Eukaryota; kingdom Metazoa; phylum Chordata; class Actinopteri; order Atheriniformes; family Atherinopsidae; genus Odontesthes; species Odontesthes bonariensis. Next base: position 11,405,380 of record NC_134518.1, on the reverse strand, counting down.
GGACAAAAAAACAAAGACTCTCACATTGTTTGATTCGACTACCTTGGCTTATGGCCGCTGCTACGCTTCATTCATAGATTTTGGTTCTGTGTTATGGCTTCTTTACCACAGTCCTGTGTTGAGCAGAACTTCATGTAATTTGACCATCAGAACGTCTGGGTGGTGCTGGACCAGGGCGCGGACGCAACGCAGCCCTTCCACCTTCTTCTTCCTGTATTGACATGATACTCTTATCAAACGGGGCTCCTCTTTGAGACATCAACAGACACTGGCTCAGATGTTTACAGATCATTTCCAACTTAGTTTTTTTTTCTGGCCCAAAGGAATGGGAACGGGGCAGATTGAGTACGTAGCCTACAGGTGCTTTAAGAAAGAAATGCATTAACCGTGTAAAGTCTTACCAGTCGTCTGAGGCCAGAAGCAGCGTCTGCAGCTTCTCCTGATCTTTAATTGCTGCTGTCTTGAGCGTTAAAGGAGAATTCCGGCATTTTTACAAACATATCCCATCTGTTGGAGACCAAGGAAAGTTGGCCAAAGGGAAAAACGCGAGAAATTTTCATGCCCGCTGCGCAAAGTTGTCCGATTGCGCTGATTTCCATGAAAGCGGGCTCTATCGGGCAAGCTTTTAACCTTTCCTGAGGCTCTTAACGTGTATCAAAATACTTTTTACCAAATTGGCCGTGGTGTCAGTAGCAATACAATTCAACCCAGGGGCTAACCATACCATTAGCTAGCACAGACATTATACATTTTGAGATTTCAAAAACAGCACACCTACCTCTCTCAGCTTCCGTGTTCCACAGGCGTGCGCACAAATTAATCGATCGCCGAAGTCATACACTATAGTATTCCAAAGTACTGTCTTCCTCTGTGGTCAGTGCAATACAATGTCCACATCTGCACCACCATGTCTCCCCAATGCGTGACCTAGCAGCAGCTCCCGTTTCTGGATCATCGGTTTGAGCCATCCTCGCTGCATCTTGTGCCAACAACTCTTCATCAGTCAGTGTATTCTGGTTCAAAAAGATAACCCCGACCATCAAGCTCGTCAAACTCTTTCATTCCAACATACACGTTAAGAGCCTCAGGAAAGGTTAAAAGCTTGCCCGATAGAGCCCGCTTTCATGGAAATCAGCGCAATTGGACAACTTTGTGCAGCAGGCATGAAAATTTCTCGCACTTTTCCCTTTGGCCAACTTTCCTTGGTCTCCAACAGATGGGATATGTTTGTAAAAATGCCGGAATTCTCCTTTAAGACCCTTTTCATCCTCCTTATTGTGGTCTTTCTTGGCTGCACTGTTGTAGGTGGGCTGGGTTTTAAAGGTGGAGCTGGACTCTTTTTTTGGGGCCTCAGGACGTTGTGGCAAAGGGGCAACTGAATTGCGCTTTAGGTGCTTCAGTCTCTTCTCGATCGCCTCCATTTGAAATTTCAGAGCTTTCAGGGAAGTAACATGGTCATTGTCATATGAACTTTCACTTAAGCTCTATGCTAATATGTAGTTTTAAATATAACTACACTCTTGTATGTTTCTACTCAGGTATTCTGCAAGCCTGTATTTCAGCTTGTAATGAAGTGAAAGGCTTTATCTCCGACACGCGGAGTAGGCTGATTGAAGCTCAGCAGTAAACATTGAGTTTAGTCAGTTTTACCGTTTTGGACTCATGAGTTTGTCTACAGAAGAACTTACCATCTCCAGTGGGTTTCACAGGGATTCTGGATGCTCTTCTTTTGGGCGGTGGTGGCCGCGGTGATGGAACGAAGGGTGAGGGAATGAGTGGCAACTTATCAGGACTAGAGATAAGTGGGATTGCCCGTAGCTCATTCAGAGTTTCAGCATCCACAGAGCTGAGGCTGTATGATGAGCTGACAGAATGTGACGAGCTGACGCTCTAGTTTCTGGGAATTTCAAGCTCGTCACATTCTGTCTTCGGTTTCCCGTGTCAAAGCTGGTACGACTGAAAGTGGTTTGAGCCTCCGTCCGCAGGCGGCTGATCCAAGCCTTTGCTTATGGACAGCTGGGGGATGAGGACTTGGATGGGTTCTCTCTGGGTGGAGAGTCCCAGTCTGTTTAAAACAGCGACTTTGCGTGCTTCCCCCGATGAGCACAGCGTGTCTGTTTGACGAACGATGGCTTCCATGCGAGCCCTCTGTGTGTCCAGAGCCACGAAGTGACCGCTGAGACTCTGCATGTTCTGTAATAAAGAAGAAAATAATTCAGCATTTCATGAAACTTCTGTTTGTTAGACTGACTGAATTCTTACAGTCACACCAACACTCTCCTCAAAGCACCACACAGTTCACATACTTATCAGAGGACACAACTCGTCATTAATTCAGAGCTAGTTAAGTTGGAGTATGAAGTTTCAAAGCATTTCTTCATACTTAATCACCTTTGGATAGAAGCAGACAACCTTATATCTAAATGCCCAAGTATATTCGAGTTCTAATGATACAGATTTAAATACGGAACTTTGAATTATTAAATGCCAGGTTATAAGTTCTCTAAATGAACATTATATTTTGAGATGCAACAGTTGCAGCTTTCTCAGGACAACTGTAATTTACTTTAACTGGGCCGACGGTTGTCCATTACTGCAGTGATATATTTCTGTGGCTTATCTGTCATCAATGCTGACCCAAAAGAATTTTAAGACCCAAAGAGCTCATTTACAGCATCGAACAGTTGGTTGTACGCACATCATCGTCATCGTCACTGAAGGGCATCATCTTGATTCAAAACTGAGAGATGCAATGGATGTCTGCAAGTTGTATGTTAACAATGTTGAAGTGGCTTTCACAAACTACTGAAACACACGTGTTACTCTGTACCGGTCTGGTAAGGATCTGATATATTACAACTCAGAACATTCTGGGGTTCTAATTCTGCACTCAGAGAAAGGATCATGGAGTAAAGGGATTTTTAAATCCAAACAAACATTTCTGTCCAGACTTCTCATGTGGGAAGCTGAAAAACTGGTTTACTTGTACACACTCGTTCAGGTTTACAGTTCACACCAGTGAGCAGTTAATAACTACATGATGACAGCATTATATGGTATAATATTATATATTCTATATACTCTATATTCTCACCATTATCTGTTGGAAAACCCATAATAAAAGTGCCGGTTCTTTTGACTCCAGGGATACATTTGATGTTGATACAAAAGCTTCTGATAATCTCCAGAGAACAAGAAAAGGGGGACATGGGGGGTGAAAACAATTGGGCGTAAATATTTCAGAAGTTCGGAAAAAAAAACTCCCCACGTGACTGTTTTAAGACGACGCGATCACAATGATGGCGGGAGTCTTTAATTACTCTGCAAAAATCAGGGGAATAAACATAAAATGTCTGTCAGATATCTGTTTGACACATTAAGACGCAGATGTGAAGCAGCTGACGAGGGCTGGAAACGAATGCCAATCATCGTTAAGTTGAACAAGCCTTGGAAATGAAAAGATTGACTTTTATTGTGAGAGATTTGAATTGAAAAGGGCCTCCGGCTTCATCCTCAGGGTAGTTGATGGAGGATAATGTTATCATTATCCCACACACCACACATGCCCAGCCCCATCTTTAGAGTGTGTGTGGATGTCTCGTAAATGATCAGTTCGACAGAAAAGAACGAAGGAAACAAAATAAGCAAATCATCTGTCTGTTATCCTCACAGTTCCTCACTAATCAGTCTCCTCTCTCCTCTTTCAGGATCTTCTCACGAGGCACAAGATTATGTGTGCCGATTTCCTGGAGAACAACTACGACAGGGTGGGTTTTCTGGTGTAGATTTTCATCTTTAATCGCAAGACTGCTCATTCTGTGCTTAACGTGCTTTTTCAAATGTCCGCCAGGTGTTCACGGAGTACGAAAAGCTTCTCCATTCTGAAAACTACGTCACCAAACGGCAGTCTCTGAAGGTGCTCGCAGCCGCTCACTCACATCTCGGATTGCTCTGGTTGTCCGTGCATCGATTGATTTACCCTGTTTGTTTGTTTTTTTTTGTTTGTTTTTTCTCCCAGCTCCTTGGAGAACTTCTCCTGGACCGACACAACTTCACCGTCATGACAAAGTACATCAGTCGGGCAGAGAACTTGAAACTGATGATGAACTTGCTTCGAGACAACAGCCGAAACATCCAGTTTGAAGCGTTCCACGTCTTCAAGGTTTGCATCTCAATGTTTGATGTTCAACGACGGGGTCAGCATTTATAACGTATGACACGAATGTTTATTGTGTCATTGGCATATTTAAAAAGTGAAACTGGGCCGCCCAACCTTTGTGGGACAAAGCTGTAAAATACTGATCTCTGAAATATTAGCTCCTCTTGAATTTTATGGCGTTAGCACGGCTCAAAAACGTTGGGGAAAGGGCCACGTGTCCCATCGTGTAGCATCCCCTCTTCTTTTAACGGCAGTCTGTAAACACCTCGGAACTGAGGGGAGCCGTTCCTGGACCCTAGTTTTTGCCATTGTAAAACGATGAGATTTTGGCCACCTGATTTTCTGGGAAGCTTCTAATCAACTCGTCTCTCTGCTCTTAAAGGTATTTGTTGCAAACCCCAACAAGACTCAGCCCGTGCTGGACATACTGCTGAAGAACCAGGCCAAGCTCGTGGACTTCCTGAGCCACTTCCAGACGGACCGATCGGAGGACGAGCAGTTCTGTGACGAGAAAAACTATCTGATCAAGCAGATCCGGGACCTGAAGAGAGCCACGGCGTCCGAGGAAGCTTAAGGCCGCTTTGTCAGGTGGTTGAATATGCAGGTGGTGGCTGGAGCTGCAGAGGGTTGAATGAGTACAAAAAAAAAAACACACACTTCAAGATTTATTATAGAGTATAAGATAAAGGAAAGCAAGTTAGATTACTCCCTTCACTTTGTGGTTTTTCGTGTGGATGTGGCGGTGATTCATCCATCAAACTGAGTGGGCCAAGAACTGTTATTGAAACCACAGTGCTTCTTATTTAGTGATAATGAAATGCCTTTGCTCCGTTGTTGTAATATCGGACCTTAAACTGTTACCACATTGTTGCAGGCAGAGACGTTAGAATGGTGGAAATCTCTCATCGTTCACGGCAAACACGAGCGCCGAGGTGTTCTTCAAAGTCCTTTTTCCAGAACTCGTGGATGTTTTAGAGATGGAAATATTGAGAAGCAAATATATTATTTTTCTAATGTATCTTCCTGGTGAACAGCTTATTCTAACTAAACGCTTAGGTTTGTTGTATTCGCTTTATTGTAAGAGGTTTTTTTTTTTCTTTTTTTTTTTTTCTTTCTTTGGTGCGTGTTTAAAACAGGGACTTTAATGATATTTAGAGATGTGGCTTTGGCAGAGTGACGTTGGGATCATATCGGCCAGGTCGGCACATAGCGGCGATGCTTTGCTCAGTGCTCAACCTGCCGTTGCGTTGGGTGGTCACAGGAAGCGTGAATCAAAACCGTTGAGGAATCAATAAATTGTGTTGTGATTTTCTTTTTTTTTTTCCTAGGCTGTGCCCAGCAACGCTTACATGACTGAAATAGTAACAAAGCATCGGATAATGCTGCAGGGTCCCAGCCATCTATTCAGGGCTCACATGTACAGCCATCCAAATTGATCTCACAGAGAAACGCTGCAGTTCTTCTTCACGTACAAAATGGCAGCAGTTTAACTAAACATCAGCTCTGCATAAGGGTGAAAAGATTTGCCACAAACACACTGTCCTCTAGAAAGGACAAGTGGTGGGGTGGAACATCTTTTCTGATGTGGTTGTAATGATACACGGTGATGCGTCACACTGTGGCTGGGTCAGATGTCACCACGGTGCCAGAACTAGAGGGGCGGTCAGACGGTGCATCCTTCACCAAGAGAGAATTTGGCCTGGTGGTTATTGCGTAATCTTTGGGACAGACACACACAGCAGATGTAATCGCACGCTCTTAAATGTGAGTTTGGTTTGCACGATGCGCGCCGGATTTGTTCTTCACACGCAACGCCGATGGCTTCAAAGTGACTGGGTTGGAATATTTGCCCTTTGCCATTGTCTTAGAAAGAAAATGGCAGAAACGAGGGATTTCAAGATGCGTTGTTGGTGCACGGTCTCAAAGTATATACCTCATGGGACTTGAGTTTGAAAATGCTGTGTCCTCTTCCTTACCTTACTTTCCTTGACAAGGTGTTTTATTAGATATTTTAGAAATGCACAGCAGTGGCTTTGTATGCATGTCTGAATATGATACGTATGTTCGGACTTGAACAAGAGCGGCAGCCTCATTTTCACAATGGAAAACCCCATTTTTAGACATAAACGTTACCCTGGCTGGTGCGACACATATGTTAATTCATAATGAATTGCAGTGTGGTACCGTGTAATGAGCATTGCCTTATTTAAAGACTTATTTTAATGAATCGTGATGATCGTGTAAAATGCTAGACTTGTTAATTTGTTTTTAAAACCAAAGTCGAGATGGAAAAGATGAAAATGTACACTTTAGGTCCCAAATGCATTAATAGGCTGTTTTTTTGTTTTGTTTTTTTCTTCGCTCCTTTTTGCTTTACGCTCCTGATGGGATCCTGTGAGTGTAAATGTGATTCAGGAGAGATCGGTAGACTTCAGTCTGAGTAGTTTTAGTTCTTTCCAACCACTGGTTACCATTTGGTAGACTGACCCAAATAGTAACAAGGTCAGTGTCAGGCTATTTAGGAGCAATAGAATAATTCAATAACTCTGCTGTGAATGCGATACATAATGACTGGACTGAAGTTCTGTTCACAGTACACTATCATGTCATTAGTTTAATTTAAGAAAGAAAGTGTCTTAGCGTTTCTTAAAAGATACTGACACTGATCAAATGTTCAGGTCCTTTTAAAGTCTGTAATGTGAAATCGACGCACTGGACGTATACCCCTCTGCAAAGTAAGATGTAATGCCCCCATGAGAATAAAATAAAATAATAAGTACATTAAAGACAGCTTATAGTCATTCCCAAGAGTGTTTGAGAGATATTTTATTCAAATAGGCAGATTGGATATGTAAATATGTAGGCCAACTCTCCTGACATTAAAGTCCAGTCATGACATGCACTTTGAGAAGGACGTGTTGTTCACAGCCATTCCACCAGAGGGAGCTGTTGACTACTGCTGGCACACTGTAGTAGTTGTAAACACAAAGCATTTCATGTTTCTCTAACCCTACCTCCTGTTATGAGAATATTAGTCACTGGCATGACTATGTAGACACAAATTCAAATTCCTTCTGATCAGTGCTATATATATCTCATGATTTCTTTTTTTCTCTTCCTGTTTTTGTTCTTTTTTTTTTTTTTTTACTCCGTTGCCTTCTCTTTTCCCTTTACTCCACACTGGATATTTTATTTGCCATGGGAACGAATTCTATGTACATAACTTTATAAAGGATAATTGAAGTGTGAAGCATTCATGAAATTAAAAGGTTATGACAATTCGTGTGTGGATTTGTGTATGCTTCTTGATCTCCTTGTGTGGGCAGATTTGGGCTGTGGACACTCCAGCGTTCCTGGATACGGCCAGTTCTACGTCAGAGTCTACTTAAAGCTTGCAATACAAATTTTTATTTTCTAATAACGCAGGGGCAACAAAGCTTCAACAAGTTCAGTTAAAACTAGGGCTGGGCGAGTTAACTCGTTATTATCGCATTAACTCATTAATTATTTAACGCCAATAAATATTTTATCGCGCATTAACACAGGTTTTATTATTAATTTAATTATTGTAAAAGTCTGTTGCTCACAGGCTTTTATTTTGCAAAAGTCTGTTACTGTCTGTTGTGGAACCGGAAAAGAAAGTAATCGGCGGATCCACCAAACATGGAGAAGGGTATGGAACTTTTACTCGGCCATTTTCATTTTAAAGTTCTTCCAGACGGCGGAGTCGACAGAACCAAAGTCATCTGTAAACACTGCCAAGTTGAATTGTCTTCTCAGCGTAGTAGTTCCAGTTTAAAATATCACTTAAAGGCAAAACACACAATTGATACCAGCAAGTCATTCAAGGAAACAGACATAAAAACTACATAAAAATGCTGATGTTAAAAGTGTGTTATGGCACTTTCATTCATATGGCAGTACATTTAAAATAAAACTAAATGCTAAAAGCTATACACTACTTTTGAATTCATTTTTGGATTTTGCGTACAAATGCGATTAATTGTGATTAATCAGGGAAATCATGTGATTAATTAGATTAAAAATTTTAATCGTTGCCCAGCCCTAGTTAAAACCATTCTAAGCAGTTGATAGGATGAACTTAAGTTTCTTATACAGACATTCTAGAGTGATATATCATCTATTTAAAGTCTTGTTAAAGGATGTTCTTGATATTATTATTATTATTTTATGTTTCTACAAACTCTTATTCTAGTAGCAGCCAGTTTCAGTAGCTCTGGACATTTCTCTCCATATCTTCAGTTTTTCTCATGGGCAGAAACAGAAACACATTTTCTCCGCTGGGATGGAGTTTATGCCACACAAGTGTCCGGCTTAAGCAGCAAAAGAAGAAATGGATCAGAAATGACATTATTATTATTATTATTATTTTACTTGCTTTCACCCACAAATAAGGGGCCGGAGAATATGAGTAGTCACGTTAACAAATAAAGAAATTTAGAAAACATACTAAAGGAGTCAATATTTTCTATTTTGTAAATGCAGAACAACAAATGCACATAAATCCAAACATAGACAACTACTGTACTAACTTTTGTCCACTTTGAACATAAATCTGATACCTTATCAGTATCGGTCAGCCATATCGCAGATATTTAAGATTGCACTCACTTAAGTGACAGGCAATTTCAAATTTATCTCCACCAACAAAAATAACACCAAAGTGCATAGTATGGTACAGAAAAGAATTAGAACAACATAACAGTGCATGGTGCTTTATCAAGACAAAACATTTCAAACTGCTTTCAACAATAATCACCTCACCCATCTTAGCCCCGCTAACATGAGAAAAAGAAATCCCTGTAACAGTCCCTCAGCTGACCTTTCTTTACATTCTGTTTTTTTCTTATCTGCCTATATTGAAACTGCATCAGACACCTCAGTATTCAGTATATTCAGTTGAGCCATATCATATCAACAAAAGCATAAAGTACACAATATGAGGTGAATAACATGTTAATTGCATCGTACTGTTCAAAAATCATTCCTCATTACTTGCCTGACTAGCAACCTTGCATGTAGTTTGCTATCATTTGCCATCTAATGAGAGAAATGGCATTTTTTTGACTTAGCAAGAGCAGTGAAGTCAGGTGTATATGTTGTCAGGGCAACGTGCAAGCAGGTTTGCACATGCTGGTCAGTGAGGGATATACAATAGTGAGTTTTAATGGCATTCATGTGCGAGACTGATGACTCACAAGCGTATGTTGAGCCAAACATTGTCAGAAGAAAAAGTGCAAGACCCCTTGAGTGTGGAAATTTCTCTCCGCTGACTATACGGGTCCAGAATTTTTCAAAACCTGCCTGCTTGCAATGACTGTCGCAAGTCATCTGACGACTGAATGTCAATGAGTTCCAGTTGTAAAAAAAAAACCCTCGTCCAACGATGGTACTAGCTGCTTTCCTTTCAATGCAAAGTCCGCCTCAACATTCACACAGAAAGGGTCCTCAACAAATCTCATCACTTCACTGGAGACGCTGAAATCATCAAACCTGTTGGCAAAGTTGATTTTTTATCACTGTAAAACCCGACGAGTTAGTTGAACTCAAACTGATATAAATAATTTAAGTTTATTAACTGAAACGTTCAAAGTGGAACTTATTATTTTTCCTGAGTTAAAGCAACCTCCATTATTCAAGTTATAACTACTTAAATGGAGAGTTAAGAATACTTGATTATAATGATTGCATTACTCTTTTCATATGAATTGTCTTTTTGCAAAAATTAATACAGCTGAGTTTAGCTCACTTTTTTTAGATTAATCTTAACATTCTAGTTGTGACAACTCTTGCAGTGTTCAGTCAGTTCATTTAAGGAAACTGATTGCCTTAAACAGTTTAAGTTGAACAAACACAAATTAAACAGTATTTTACACAACTTTAACCATTTATTTTAAGAAACTACAAACATTCATTGCTGAACATTTCATTTTCCATGTGCAAAATGTACAACAATCCTGTAAACGTTTTCAAGTCAGTCCTCCAGATAAATCTAACTTTAGTTTTTGACATTTAACTGATATATAGATTCATTAACAGTACTGAATTTATGATCAAAGCCAACAAAACAAAGAGGGACTCTATCAACAAAGAGTGGATTTATGAACAGTCCATATTCAATGTTATCAGCCAGCTTACTTTGTGAAAATGTTTGGAAATGGCAGGGTCGGCTTTAAGGAAACAAGAGCCCAAAAATAAATCTGAGATTTATGTCTAATTGTCTAATGGGTATTGTTAACATTACAAGGCACTTGCAAAATGGTGTATAAAAAAGTGACATTACAAAATAAAGTGCTAAGCTGATCCTTACATCTTCAACACAAAACCAAACAATTTAGTGATTTGACTTTTTTTTGTAAACTGTTTTCATCGTGACCTTGTAAAGATTTCTCAACTTGAATTACAATATAACGTTATTCTATTTTGTAATTTAACTACAAAATGTAATAATGCTGTCAAAAACAGACTTCTAAGACCTCTAGAAGTTGTTAATGGTCCCTGCATCAAACTGGTTAGAGTTTTAGATACTAATACTGAAAAAGGGAGAAATCTACTGGGAAAATAATATGGCAGAATACAAAATGGAGGATAATTTCACATGGTATAGAGAACAGAAAATACAACAAACGAAAAATTCCAGCCTTCCTTGCTTTGTAGAGCTGTTGAGGTGTACTAAATTGTATTGTATTTCTCCACTTCTTTACTGTATTCAGCCTTTTTGTTTTTGCATTTTGTTTCTCATAGCTTTTAGTCTGGAATATTTTCTACCTTTTTAGTGACATAAACCTGTATACTTTCATTTCTTTATGGTTTCGTGCAATTTAGACACCCAAATTTCCCTATTGTGGAGCAATAAAGGTTTTCTATTCTAATCAATTGAGAGAAGTAATGAACCATGACTTCTAAGATCACGCATAACCAAGTTACGTTTTGAAAATGTAATATACATTATACTTTCAAAGAAGAATAAACACTTCTGATTTGGAAAATTAACTTTATGTTAACAATAGAACATTCTGATATCCAAAAATGAAAATGCCTTTTTTCACACTGCTATATGGTCACAAACACAGGAAAAAGAAGTGACTTGATGATAATTGGAAATTAATCTATGGTTTGTATATAACAGGTATACAAACTTCCTTTTGTAAAAACTTCATTTTTGTGAGATGTAGTAGAAAAAGCATCTCAAACTAAAATGTTTCCATAAATCAGAGGTAAAATATGGCATACTTTGCCATCTAAGAATTTGTCACAAAAAACATCAAAACGGAACCTATTTATGTTCAGTAATATTAAACCATGGCAAAAACTATTTGCCTTTGATCAGGGCTTCTAAAAACTTCTCCCTGAAATGTGTTCATTCACAATATTCAATCTGCTGTGTAGAACGCTACATGTGGTTGTATTTTTTTCTTTTCCGACACGGTCTTCACTACATTTGCCAGGTCATCATAAAGCTCCCACACACACGGAGCTCTACGGCAGTATGCAAGTGTAATGTCCCAGACCATCTTTGGTCAAGCTTCCCTTGAAGCGATGACTCCTCTCAAAGTGAATGTCTTTCCTTGGAGAGCCACAATGGAGGGAAATTCACTCAAAGGAAATTGAGTTGTTTTTGCAAGGTCAGTGTCAATCCATGCTATTTCTCCAATGCTGTAGCTGTGAGTTCCAGTTCCTGCGCAGAGCATTTTCCCCGACGTGCTGTCTCCTGTTTTGAATTCAACTGGACATTGTGATTCATTCTGTAGTGGGCGAAGGCAGGGAGACTCTGGGGGGCACCAGACCTCAACTGGATTTTTTTCAAACATTGCACTAAGCAGCTCTGCCCTCTGAATATATCTTTGGCGTCACACCATCTATAGCAATGGCTTTCAAAAGCTGCAAGATGGGGTTGTCACTGTCCTTCCTGACAACATTTTGAAATGCTGAGCATAAGCACTGACAAAAAGCATCAAATGCACATGTTTTCAGCACAGACATTGTTGATTTCCCAACTCTAATAGGTTGCAGGTTTCCATTTTTTAATAGTCCCACTTTCACTCTTTTTGCCCCAAAAGATGGATCTGCATGGAGCCATTCAGTGCAGGAAGTGAGATAAGAAGTCCTCTTCCTTTTTTTGGGTGGCAGAATTAGTCCTCTCCAGTTTTCAACCACGTCTTCATCTGTTGGAGGAATGTTTGGTTTAATCGGATTCTGCAGAATGGTGAGAATCCATTCTTCTATTGGCTTCAGCACTGTGGGTGGTCATGGATTCAGAGTTTGTTTCTGTAACTTTTGCTAATCCAGATGTTTTCTCATAATTTTTTTGCTTTTGCAGAACAAATCCGCACATTTCCTTCAATGAAGGAAAGATGACGAGAAATAAAGCCATCGAGTCGAATGGGCAAGTTCTCATGTTTAAAAAGGCCATGTTTTAAAGTCTTATTATGTGTGGAACAATCTCAGGGAGGAAATGGGTGTTATCCCTATCCCCATTGGCTGCAGCGAGTGACCTGCTCTTCTCGCATATGTTTGATATCCAGTCTCGTAGGTCAGTCTGGATCTCACCAAAAGAATCCACTTGATGCACGTCCTTCGTGTCCTCGGCTGGAATGATGATGGAGTCTTCTGTGATCTGGGTTTTTAGAAATTTTTTGCACCTCTCTGATTCAAGAGGGACTCCAGAGCTATCATCACCCACTGCCTCAATGAGGGCCAAAACAGTGATGGCATGTATCAGCTGTTTTGCATGGTCCAAGCACTGTGATTGAAGAAGCTTTGCTATTGCTCTGACATAAATCGTTGACACGGTGTGACCTGTTTTTCAGGCAGTCCCATTTGCAGATCATCTTTATGCAGTGTGCCACATCAACCCTGATAAAACAAGGAGGAAGTTTTGCAGTCTGGTTTCCAACTAGCACACGGAAGCATTTGTATGCCTTCAGATTGGGGTAAGGAGTGAAGCACCGAGAATAGCCAGGGAGAAGTCACTCATGGCTTCCTTTGGTACAGCAGCACCTGTACGAAGCCATTCTGTCAGCCATGTTGCAATTGCATTAATGTCGTGTCTCTCTGACAGCATTTGCACAACTGGGACTGAGCAGTTGTCCCCTGTCAGAACACCTTGATATAAGAAGATGTGGCCAGATGTACCATTTGGTCTCACCAGTCTTCTCACAACTGAGCCAGTTGCATTAAAGCAAACTACTGAGGGACATTTTTTGGACAATGCGTTATATACATGTAGCTGAATGACCTGTTGCCATCTCACTCAAAGAATGCAATACATGCTCATACTGGTTCAGCACAGAACGTATGGCTCTTATCCGAACTGTCCATTGTGTGGGACAAAGAGGTGCTGTGGCCCCTCCTCTGCTTTTGCGATTCCCTGGAAGACATCCTTAAGCTTGCCTGACTGACCAAAAAAACCTCCCAACTCATGAACCCATTCCATGGAGTTACGAATCACAGCTGAGGCATTACAGGCTTGCTGGGTGATAAGGTCCACACAATGTGCACCGCAGTGCACATATGGAGCAAGTGGTTGCTCTCTCTGAATGATGGCCTGTGCTCCTGAATATTTACCAGCCATGTTCGCTGCTCCATTATAAGCTTGGCCTCGTAAGCCAGTGATGGGCAAACTGAGGCGTAGCAACACATCCATCACCACCTTTGCCAGATTTTCTCCAGTGGTCAGTGAAACCTCATACAGGCCAATGAATTCTTCATGCACAACCAAATCATGTTCAACATACCTCAAACATAATGCCTGCTGTTCTTTTCCAGACTGATCTCTTGTGCCATCCATCATTATGGAGAACTACAAGTGTGGAACTGATCGAATCTTGTCCGATATCTCCCTGACAATGAAGGTGCTCATCAAGTTGAGGAACTCATTTTGAATAGTTCCTGATGTGTAAACATCCTTTTTTGAGTTGGACTCCAATAGTGGCGGAAGAACTTGTCCAGACCAATGTCTCTTATACTACCACTGTGAGGAGTCCTATATTTTAATAACTGCAAAGACAAAATAGGATCTTTGTCGTCTACTTCCAAATTTCTTCTCTCCTGCTTGGCTTTTCGTAGGCTTTTCGTAAATTTGGAAGGTGACTTGCCTCAGGATCTCCAATATCCATCAAATCTGATGCCTTCGCTGACCTCCATACAGCCGGCTCCATCCTGCCCTCACACAGCTCTTTTGAAATCTGTGCACGAAGGTTTCCAGACATGAACCTCTTGGACTGCCCAGTGTGCAGGGAGATATCAGTGTCTTCGATGGAACACTGGAGCACTGGGCTGTTGACTGTTGGCTCTCTGTCACATGTCATTTTAACATGTCCTTGACACTCTTTACAGAAGCCTTTGATATCTATGTAGTTGTTAGCGACAGTTGGATACACCTTCGCTCTCTGGAATACAAATGTACATGTGCTTTTGATCTTTTTCTAAATCAGATGGTTAATTACATGACTCCAAGTACCAGGCTTCAAAATCATATATTCCCCTTTGCCAGAAGGTGAAAACTTGTCATTATATCCCACTTTTTCAGGTACAAATTTGATCCATTCCTCAAAAGGAACTTCAAGCTGAAAATCTGAGCAGTCGTCTTGTTCAGGAGAAATGGAGTCAAACTGTGTCCACACTGCTCTCAGGATCACTTTCCTGCTCATTGATCTCCAAACATGACCAGATGTTGTGCCTGTTTGACTTTACAAAAGTGTCTTTTGGAGACATCTTGTTTTCCAGCTGCTGACTTAATTCTGTCCAAACAGTGGCTATTTTGTCATTTAGAAGGATAGCCTCTTTTGAAGTGCGGAGAACTGCAAAAAGGGAATCCCTGTCCATTAGTGGCTGTCGAGTCATCTAGTTAAAGAATAAAAAGGCTTTGATTAGCATTAACAAAAATATTATTCTGGCCAATATAATCTAACAAGCCAAAATACAATATTCCAGCATTCTTTCACAACTCAAAACTTGTGTTTAAATTCGTCTTTTCGCTGAAATCTGTGTGCCATTTATGCTGGATTGCAATTATCGTATGTTTTTTCTTTTCAATATTGCATTTTTTATTATTTCAATTTCAATTGAAGTATCTGTTCTAAAAATGTCCCTTACCCCTGTGGGGTCTACTGATGTGCCTAAACATCCACGACTGAATATGAATGTAAAAGCTGCAAGATGAAGTCTTGCAGAATCTTTGTTTCGACATGTTCAAAAAGTCTGGACTTAAAATGTAAATGTGAATTGTGGATATACAGAAATACATATGCAAGGCACACAACCATGCATCCCTCTCTGCTAATCGGTGTCTGGATTGCAGTGGCAGCAGTGAGTCAGTGTTTTATCTAAAACCTCACCATTAATTAGTTTACTTACCTTGTACAAAAATCTAATTTGACAGAGGGTTGGAACAATTCTAAGGATGTAAATTTTTCACAAAAACACTACTCGATGTTTTAAAAGCTACTTTTCTGTGGAAAACTTTGAACGGGAAAGAATTTCTCTTTTTCTACCGCCAAAAAAGGTCACCGGCTCACTGTGGTGGGGGTCATCACGTGGGTGGAACCAATCCTTATGACATTATGTGAGAACTTCAAATATCAAAGTTGCAAAATGCTCTTTTAAAAATTCTTACATTCATTGTCAGACATTAGAACCTAAAGCTCGCTGCATTTCAAATTGTTTAAACAAAAGTAAATTATTTGGTTAAAGGCGGGGTAGGGGATCTTTTTCTGGAACATTTTTTTACATATTGCTTGAAATACTCTTCACACCCCCATTGCAACCAATTAATTAAAAGTTTTGACACAAATATGAAAAGTTTTAGTGGCCTCTAGAACGTACAATCTAGGAAAAACAGTATCCAATCATTGTGAACGGTCCGTTCACAATGATTGGATTCTGATGCCGTCTATCAAACTGCAATCTGCTCCTCCCTCCCCCTCCTTCTCCCTGTGCGCGTACCCTGCTCCGTGAACGTCCAGAAGCTTGGCAGGAAGCTAAACTAGAGCCAGCTTGGCTAGCACCTAGCATTATTAAACGTATAGTTAGCATAAACTAAATACTAAATACTAAATACGGCAACGATCGATGCTTGCTGTCAGAACAGCGCTCGTGCACCTTCGTGCTCGTTCATGTACTCTAGAGGCGTGCCTTCGGGGAAAAAGTGAAGAAAAGGGTTGGGACTTTTTACCTGTGTATTTTCAAAATGCAGCTTCGCTGGACTCAAAATCCAGGATCTCCTACCCTACCTTTAAATGAACTTTTAGCCAATGACCTACATCCTGTGCACTTCCGTTTTTGTCCAGCTTATCAACCATGGCTATTTCTTTTTTTCACCTTTTTGTTGCAGAATCTGCCAAAAATAAAAGTCAACGATGTGAATAGGATTATTAAGAAGTCTTTGCTGAAAACTGAAAATACCTTTTAAATGTATAGTCCAGCGTATCCAAGACAGTGTTTGTCCTCCAGGTCAGCAATAACACTGGCCAGCTGCTGGATGAGATTGCTCTGTTACTCTGACACTGCAATGAAATGTTTAGTTATGAGAATTAGATGGCCTGAAACTTTATAGGCAAACAAAGGTAAGTGTAAGGCCCTTACTTTCATAATCTGTTAGCTTATAGTATCGCAGATGCTCAACATACCAGGTCGCATAGCTAGAAATGTACAGGCAAGGTAAAGTTGAAACTGTCAACAAACTACCGTTAGCTCCGTGTTCTAAGTGTTCTGTTGCAAATAATTAATTGATGCTGGTTAGCTAGTTATTTCACGTTATTGATATAGATATTGATTATTGAATGCAATTCATTATGGTCACTCTGTTTTCAGTTAGCAATTGGTGCTTGCCGTTCTTTTAGCCATCAGAAGTCGTCAGCCAAGTATTAGCCAAGTTTACTTAATAGGCCTACTGCATTTCAGGACGTTTATTTAGCATCTGTTATGTAGCCTACGTTATGCTTGTGTAATGAGTTGATGATTGAAAAAACGTCTCCTGGTAACATAAACTCTGAGAAAGCTTGCAACTGAATGAGATGTGTTAAGCCAAATTAGACGGGCGTTCATCAACTTTATTAGTTGTAAGATGCCGACATTTTCGAGAGGTTCATAGGCCAAGGGCGACATCTGCAGGTGAAACTACAATTTGAAAGAAAGAAATCTTAGTTATGTAGATCCCCCTCACTTCACATTCATAGTTTTCAAATTATGTAGATTTTTTTTAAATATTGTGAGCCATCAGTCATTGTCTTTAAAGGTAAAATAGTTGTAAATGTTGTCATGCACCAGTGATTTACACATAGGCTTACATAGACCTACAATTAATATGTAATTATTTTTTAATCAAGTTGCAAAACTGTATTTCAGTGTACAATCCTTGAGCATTTTTTCTTGTATTTCTGAATGCAGGGTCAATGCTTAGGTATGTGCAAGGAGCTCCTCAAGACCTAGATGATCAACTATCCACCAGCAGTTCAAGCACACACTATCAATCACCAATCTCTGCAGACTCTGCAACAGCACCCAGCCCTGACCAACCATCAACCTTGAGTTTAGGTACACATGCTGCAACACAGCCCACAACCACCACTTCTGGCAGAGTGAGTCCTGTCACTGAAAGGCGGTCAGCAAGTGACATTGTAGAGACTTATGTGCCTCCTCCAACTGATCCTGCTCTATGGCCAGCACACATTTCAGATACTGATCGGGTTGAAATTGTGCGCAGAGGGCCTTTAAAAGTCAGCCCTGATTTTAGTTTTCCAAAGGGACCCGATGGAAGAGCATTTCATTCCAGCCTCCAGTTCAAAACCTTACCAAATGGAGAGAAGGTTAACAGAAGCTGGGTAGTGTACTCTCCACAGAACAATGCTGTGATCTGCTTTGCATGCAAACTTTTCAGTGTGAAGGACATAAAGCTGACTGCAGAGGGCCACAGTGATTGGTCAAACATCAACACCAGTTTGAGAGGTCATGAGTGTAGCCCAAACCATACACAGTGCATGGTTAAATGGAGAGAATTGGACTTAAAAAAGGGCATGGCAATAGACCAAGCGGAGTTGACATTACTAGAGGCAGAAAGGAAAAAGTGGCGAGATATTCTGAAACGCCTGCTCTCAATCTATCTCTCGCTGGCTTCAAGAAATTTGTCTTTTAGAGGCTCTTCTGAGCGTCCTTATGAGCCAGACAATGGCAACTTTTTGAAGGAAGTGGAGCTTATGGCAACATATGACCCTGTAATGGAGATTCACCTGGCTAAAATAAAAGATGAACGTTCTCACACACACTACCTCAGTCATGAGACACAGAACGAACTCATTCAGATCATCTCTTCAGAAACATTACGCACTATAGTGAGACATATCCAGTCAGCAAAATATTTTTCTATCATTCTTGACAGTACCCCAGATTTGAGTCACAAGGAACAGATGTCAGTCATAGTGCGCATTGTCCATCTCCAACTACAACCAGACATTAAAGAATACTTCCTGGGATATATTGATGTGGAGGAAACTACTGGCCTTAGCCTGTCAAATGTTATCCTAGAAAAGTTGAAGGAGCTTGGTATTCCATTCGAAAATTGTCGAGGACAGGCCTATGACAATGGAGCCATCATGAAGGGGAAGAAGCAAGGTGTTCAGGCTAGACTTCTACAATTAAACACAAGAGCATTGTTTGTTCCTTGTGGAGCTCACACCATGAATCTCGTCATAGCTGATGCTGCCAAGTCCTCCCAAGATGCCACTGGCTACTTTGGCTATTTGCAAAAGTTATTCAATTTCTTTTCAGGGGCCACCCAGCGATGGGCCATTTTGACAAAGCATGTTCAACTGACACTGAAATCTTGGAGTGATGTTAAGCTGGGCATACACTGTGCGATTTTTGGCCTGATGTCGACAAGATTTTCACTCGTGCGACTATTTTGGAGATCGGGCCGAGTTTTGGCTCAATCGTGCGTCTCGCATCGTGTAGTATACATGGGGTAACGACAAACGATTAAGCCCTCCCGACCACCTCCCGATCGATCGGATGAAAATCAAACTTGTTTGAAATCCTGGTCGCCCCTCGTGAGGCTCTCGCACAGTTGAAGCAGTTGCACGAGCCGATTTACCTCATCCTGTCACACTACGCATGCGCGAACATAGGTACGGAAGAGAAAATTGTCAACAGAAGAAGAAGAAGACAACAGAACAGCATGGCAGCAACCGGCGACCGAGTCCGACGTGTCGTGTAGTGTGAGCAGCCAGATCGCATCAGACCATCGGGTCGTACAGTGTGAGAACAGGAATTGTGAGCTGTGACGTTTTAACCCTTGCGATTCACTCGTACAGTATAAGCAGCAGCTGAATACCGCGATTGAAAAAAAAAAAAAAAAAAAAAAAAAAAAAAAAAAAAAAAAAAAAAAATCGCACAGTGTATGCCCAGCTTTAGATGGGAGAGCAGGCTAAGAGTGTAACAGCTGTCCGGAATTAAACAAAAGAAGTGTGCTCTCCTGGAGGCTAGGGAGGCTGTAAAGGATCCAGTGGCAAAAGTGGAGGCTCAAGCTCTTGCTGAGGAAGTAGCCTCATTTCGATTTTTGATTTGCTCTATTGTGTGGTGTGAACTTCTTACCATCACTAACCAGGTGAACAAGCTACTTCAATCAGCTTCCATGCAGCTTGATATTGCTGTTAGGCTCATTGACAGTGCCAAAAGTAACCTCACTAAATACAGACAGCCTGGGTTTGATGAGGCTGTGTCAACTGCTAAGGAACTCTGTGAGGCCATGAATATAGAACCAGAGCTCAAGCAGAAAAGGCTCAGGAGCACAAAAAGGCAGTTTGCGTATGAAACTGTTGATGAGCCCTTCACTGATGCCATTAAAAAGCTTGAGGTCACATTTTTCAACAGTGTTGTGGACTCTTCTTTAATGTCACTGCAGGAGAGGTTTGAGACTATGAATCAAGTCAAAGAAAAATATGGAGTGCTGCTTGATTTCAGCAAAGTTAATGGAATGTCCAAGGAGGACTTGAAAAAACACTGCAATGAAGTACACAAGACACTTACGGAAAAGGGAACAGCTGACATTGATGGACCTGAGATGATGCAGAAAATCCTCAACCTTCCTCAGCTACCACCAAAGACATCTGCCTTGGAAATGCTGACATTTCTTCATGCAATCAGCTCCAAGAGGTGTATCCCAATCTGTGGATTGCTTTGCGAATTGCACTGACTCTCCCTGTCACAGTTGCTTCTGCTGAGCGAAGCTTTTCAAAACTCAAGCTCATTAAAACATACCTGCGTTCATCAATGGGGCAGGAGCGTTTAAGTGGACTGGCTGTCATCAGCATCAATTGAGACATGGCTCAGAAACTGTCATATGATGACCTGATTGCTGATTCTGTATGCACTGCAATCCTATTGTGCAGCTATGTGCACTTGTGAATGGTTACTAACTGAAGATTATTATTTAAAGGTCTGTTGTGTAAATTCTATTGGGCAGTTATTTGTATTTTTATTTGTAGTTGTACTGTTATTTATGGTTATTTACTGAAGAAATTTGCACTTTTAATTTCTTATTTTAAGTTCTGTTGTGTAAATTCTATTGGGCAGTTATTTGTATTTTATTTGTATTTGTACTGTTATTTGTGGTTATTACTTGCATCATCACTTTAATACTTCGTACTGTGTTTACAATGTTCAGTTCTTCTACAGTCAATGCACATATCAGAATTTTATTGTATTTAGTTTAATGTTTAGTGCTCTTGTTAATGCAAAGTTAGTTTGGAAATAAAGAGAAACGTACAGACAATTACTAAATTGATGTCCATTTTCGGGGGGGGGGGGGGGGGGGCACCACAATGTATTTGTGCTTAGGGCACCCAAATGGCTAGCGCCGGCCCTGTTTTCCTCTGTGACAAACACTTGTCTGGCTGTCCTGATGACGGTTAAGCCTGAGACTAAACATTTCATCCTCTTAAATTCATGCAAATCAAAACACATTGCTAGCAAAAAAATATGTCACACAGGTTAAGGAAACTACTGAAGTTATTTAATTGATCTTTTCATTATAATTGGAAGCCATGGTTAAATTGGCTACGGTTAACGTTACCTAGCGCTAGCAAGCTAATCACCTATTTTACTATAGCAAACAAATATCTGTAAAACTAAGGCAATTAGTTTTAAAGTGTGTTCTGTGTTCTAGACTTTTCTTCTAACCTAGCCTTAAAAGTGAAAAAGATTTTTTTTTCTTACCGAACATAAAATCTTGACGTCTGGTCTTCGGCTGGCTGGCTTCGATGAGGGTGAAAAAAAAAAAAGCCGAGTTCAATTGGACGCTGCTGATGAGGTTGCGTGAGGGTGGACTGAGCAGGTGCAAACCGGTGGAAACCGGTGCAAACCTTCAAACTCCGTTAAAGCTGCAGTCGGCAGGTTTTCAAAATTGCAAGGCTAAGTCGGAAAATTCGAACTTATACAACTTTCAGGTCCCTCCCCCAACCTCTAACAAGCTCCGAATCGCCCCCCAAACCCCTCCCCCTCTGTGGACGAGGTTGTGCACGTGAGTTCACACCAGTGTGAGCGCTCAGCGCACACAAGCTGGGGCAGACTCACGCTCAGCAGCGTGTGCACAAGCTGTGATTGACAGGTAGGATTCCTCCACCCTAACTTGATTGGTTAAAAACAGCCGGGAGCGCTCGATTTTTGCAAGCATGATTACAGGCTTCAGAGGGAGCTACAGAATTCGTTATTTTTCCTAAACAGCCTATTTAATATTCTACTTCCAGAATCCCATGACAGTTCAAGCTAATATGACTAAAAAAAAAAGTTGCCGGCCGCAGCTTTAAGGATACCAAAATCAACTCAGTGTAAAAGAGTTAATCTAATCTAATTTGTATCATCTGTACTTGAAATGCTCTATAACTTTAAGTACACTTAAAATGGTTGCGTTATTACAACAGAAGGTATTTTTTTTAGGAAGATTAAATTTATTTTAATTAATTAACAGTAATTATCTGCCCTGCAACTCCATGTTCAGTTGGTTCAAATGATGGAAAACGTCACTCAAACAGCAAACAGTGGCATTAAACTCATCATTTCCCATCAGACACGGAAACTTGCCAGATTTTTTTCAGTTTTGAAGAGTGGATAAACACCAGTCTCTCCTCTTTTAGTTCACAAAAACATTTCAATGTGTTTCCTTTGCTAAGCTAATGTCATTGTGAATGAGCAAATCTTTATATTCAGCAGACATGTCAGTCAACAGTTAGTGGGAAAGGCGGTGTTGTAAACAGAGACCATGGTCTCTTAACTCACGACTGAGTTTTGCACACAGGAGGCTTCGGTGGATGAGGCAATGTAGGTATCTCATCTGTGGAGCCACGGCTGCAATCCTCGCAGCAAGCCCCTGATCCCTGCCCACCATGGAGGGCGCGCCATCCGTCACCAGCATGTTGACGCGCGCCAAATCCAAAGAATGAAGCAATTTTGTTGACTAAAATCTCACCGGTGGTGTGCTTGATCGAATCAATTACACTTTTTTGAGTTTTCTCATCTGTTAGTTACCACCTTATCAATGGATGCCGGTGTTCTGTCGATTTCTCCTACTTCGTCGAAAAATGCTACCGCCGCAAAAACCGATAGGCGTGTCTATCGGTTTTTGCTACCCTATCAAAAAATGCTACTTTATGGTTTTCTACCTCTGTATATCAAATAAAGTCATAAAGTAAGCGTTTTTGTCTGTCATGTGTGTAATTATAAAAAGTGTAATGAAATTGATTTATTTAAGAGGGTAGCAAATTTTGATAGTCCAATATCACCCTGTCAAATAATGCTACCCCTTCTCAATTCATTCTTGTAAGACAACTTATCACCTCACTGCCACTGTAGGATGAATGGCAGCATGTTCATAACATTATCTAATCAATATTTAAGAGGGTAGCAAATTTTTATTATAGGAAATAAGGGGCCGTCCAATGTGGGATCCCAAACTCAGGCCACTGCACTGCCGGAAGCCCCGCAAACACATTTTGGGGGGCACATGTATTTTGTGCCACAGTGTTTGTTATAATGGGCACATTGAAAATGTGCCCACCGACTGCAGGGATCGCACTGCACCTACAAAAAAAAAATAAAAAAAAAATCATAATATATGTAAATGGAAAAATCAATACAAAGCACTATGGCTGGGCAATTAATAGAAAAATGATCAAAACTGACATTTATAAACTCCAAGTGACTTAATCTTGCTCATGTCAATTATTTGTTGTTTTCACTGTTGCCATGACAGTAAAGGTTGCATATCTGTTTAACCCAACCCATGATCTTTTCATGGCGATAATCAAGTGGGTTTTGTGCCCTACAAAGCATAAATTTCATGAACTTTACCATTTCGATCATGCTGGTATCAGCATCAGTTTCCAGATAGGAGCACACCACACAATAATCATCTGCTTTCCCTGTAACCCATGGATTTTGTAAGATTTAGAACTGAACGTACATAGTAATAAAATACAGTCAACTTAAATCAGTGTTCGATACCACTGACCTTTTGACTGAAGCAGTGCACAAGCTACATCAAACCGTGCTTGTGCAACAGCTTGTGGCAATGTCTCCGTCACGGCAACATTCCCATGCTCCACGTATTCTTGAGCAAACTGCAAAATGATATTCAAAAAGATTGTGTCACTTTGGATGTTAAGAACTTTGTTTTTTAGCAAAACATCAAAATCAAAGCAAAAGAATGACAGATTACAGTTCATATGCTAGTGGTCAAGAAATTTCATGTTGTTTGTGATGTTTATTAAGTCTACACTAAAAACGTTAGGTCAGCACAAGTCTGGTGCCCATAAAAGAAAAGAGAAAAGAAGAAGAGAAAAAGACAATAAAAAGGTTAAGAGATTTTCTACACAAATAGACAGGAAGAGGATTTTAGTATGTTGGAAAAAGTAATTTTAGAAATTTAGAAATTTTCTATTATAATAGTAATTTAATTTTTTTACCATCAACACCAAAACGCCACAGCTCCAGGCATCCTGCTGTATGTTGTGGGGCATTTTTTGGACTGTCCATGTTTTCTTGTGTTGACAGTCTGCCTTCTGCAAGTAGTTTCTAATTGTCAGAAGAGTTAAAAAAAAAACTAAAAAAAAACTAAAAAAAAACACGAATTCACACACGATGATCATATATCAACGAAAACTGTCATCATTACCAACACTTTAAAATGACTGTATTCCTTCGGGATCAATAAAGTCTCTATCTTTTTTTATTTTTCAAAAATTTTGATTTACTTTCTATGATTCAACTAACTTTTCCAATTACATTTTTATCTCCCAGATGTAAAATTGAAGATTAAGCTTACAAAGATCACCAATGTGTTTCTAAACCTAAGCATTACCTCCAGTTTCGAAGCACTTTTCTCTTATGTGAAACTTCATTTCCCAGAGGATCAACCAGCAAAAGGACATGTCTCCAACATTTTGACAATCTGGAAATGTTTAAGGCATTAAAGTAATGTTCTCATCAATGTGAAATATTCCACAGCACACAGTAACAAGCAAAGAGGTTTAGACACACCACCAAAATCCAATGAGACCCAACATTCACAAGACACAACCAGATGTCCTCCACTGGACACTTCATCTGGGCAATCAATTCGACACCAAGTTATCATTAATGTATTTTTTAACATACAGTACGTCAATATAATTAACTGTGACAACTTAATTACCTTTTTGAGGGGGTTGAATCGCCCTGAAAACAATGAGGTGGACACAGCGGAATTGAGCAGGTGAATAGGTTTCTGTCAAAAAAAGTTTTTTAGTTGTTACAGAGATTCAATCTGAAATTAATATCATGGTGCTTCCAGCCAGAATGCAGACAGAGCCGAAGTATTAAAAAGGAATATTTTCAGGGTAAAGAGTTAGAAAAACATATGGATTGAAGTGCAGGGAGAGAAGAACCAATGAGAACCAAAAATATTCAAACTTACCTTCTTTTTTTCAATCACACTGTACAAGTATGCATCAATAACCTGCAATGCAAACCAAAGACAAAAAAATAGAACATTTCTAAAAAGTTTTTGTATCTCATTAAGAGCTTTTCTCAATATAATTTGCTTTCTTACATCATCAGCCAGCCATGCAGTCCCATGCAGTGTGCGAAAAGATGTGTCGTACAGCTTGAATGGGCCAACAACTGCTTCCACCTGGCCCTGATCCTTTGCAGCCCACAACTTTTGAACTGAAAGAATAAATGGTGAACCAAAGACAGACTCTTAGTAACATTGTATTGGGAAATGCTGATCACAGGAAACAAAGGAGGTTGTGAAACTGCAGGCTGCTACAAGGTGTGATATAAATCCATGGACGAAAATACAGTTACCTTAAAGTGATACTCCGGAGTAGATTCACCCTAGGGTCATTTGAACCGTGATATCCAGCCAAGTAGCCCACCCGCAGTTTTTTCGATATTGGCTGAACATCAGCTGAGTTACAGAGTTATCCCGAATAGCTTCGTACAAGCGCTAATGGATCCTGGTCCGTATCTCCAAAATTACCACACTAAAATCACATGCCATGACACCAAACTTCTACAGGAGTACAAATATGGTCTGTACTCACCAAACGATGCATTTGGAAGTTTGAAAATAGTCCAGGAGTTAATTATTATCAACACAAGCCTGATAGCTTCTCTGCAGCTAAAGCTGTGTCGACGTCACTTCAGAGAGCTGGGAGCTTCAAAGTAAGATGAAGGTTGATCTACTACTGTAGACAACAAAGCAAGGCTGCCCAGTTTCTCCATTGATAAAATAACTTCACAACTCTACAACATAAAAATTCATAAAAAAAACATGTAGAATATAGCATATACTTTGTTGTCTACAGTAGTAGATCAACCCTCATCTTACTTTGAAGCTCCCAGCTCTCTGAAGTGACGTCGACGCAGCGTTAGCTGCAGAGAAGCTATCAGGCTTGTGTTGATAATAATAAACTCCTGGACTATTTTCAAACTTCCAAATGCATCGTTTGGTGAGTACAGACCATATTTGTACTACTGTAGAAGTTTGGTGTCATGGCATGTGATTTTAGTGTGGTAATTTTGGAGATACGGACCAGGATCCATTAACCCTTGTACGAAGCTATTCGGGATATTTCTGTAACTCAGCTGATGTTCAGCCAATATCGAAAAAACTGCGGGTGGGCTACTTGGCTGGATATCACGGTTCAAATGACCCCAGGTTGAATCTACTCCGGAGTATCACTTTAAAAGGATAAATTTTTGGATTTTATGAACCGATACCTTTTGAAGGACAGCTGATTCAAATTGATCAGATCAATTCTGTTAACCCAGCCGTAACACCTACAATCTTTATGCTATAATATACCATTAAAGCGTCTTTTTGAAAAGACAAAGACATTAGTATACCAATTTCTACATCAAAATGAGATGCAGCACTCAAAATAACACAAAAGTGTAAATTATGGATGACAAATTTGTTTTACAAATGATATAGTTTGCATGCTAATGTAGAGTACAGAGTTGTTTGTGTTGCAGATACATAACTTAATGTAACTTCTATTGGTATCCTGCAAACAATGACCAAAAGATCAAAATAGCTTAACTTTTACAGTTTGAACAAGGCAACACCATCCTCATGCAAACAAGAACGGAGGTGGGCCGAACAAATGACCAACAGGTTAAACTGAACACAAAAGACCCTATTATGAGAGTCTAGAGTCTTCATACCCAGACGGCCAAAATAGGGCCCACAAAGTTTATTGAATACAACCTCTCTCTTTAATGTTGTCCTCTTTAGACGGCAGCTGCTGTGGCTTTAATGACACGCACAATTATATTGACATATGAAGTTGTCCTACATTTTTTTAATCAGAGTGGTAGGCAGTAACTTCATGTAAGGCACATTGTATGCAGGTCTTTAATGCTGTGTTTTTTATACTTTACTTTGTCTGTTGTTGTGGAATCCTCTGATTCCTGACAGGGGGCAGTCTGGCTCCTTTTGTACGGCTTCAAGTGGTTAATGCTGTACTTGTTCTTCAAGACTTTCCCTTCCGAATTTGACAGCATTAACAAGCTTGCCACTAAGACTGATTATTTCATAAGGTCCAAAGAAATCAGGCTCAATTTGTCCTCCTTTCCTTCTCTGTTTCCTCATATTAAAAAGCAGGACCTCATCACCAACACTGTACGAGATGTCTTTGTACTTTTTAAGGACTCGATTGGCATAAGCCTTCCTTTGAGATTCCTGGCTGTTTGCTATGTTGTCTGCTGCTTTTGTATTTGCAATCTTTATTGCCTTTTGTTTTTCTTGAACTACCTCATCACACTTGTTTCCATCTGGTAGAACTATAGTGGAAAGCTGAAATGAAACAATATAGATAATGTTACTTGAATACAAAAGTGAATATTTATTGTCAAAAATGACATGACTTTGGTGCTACTGCATAAACGGATAGGTTTTTCTATAAATTTGCACCAAACTAACATAATATTTAATACTCTCAGAAGCCCATTAAACATATTCATATAATACTAATCACCTCAATGTCACTGTATGATTAATGGCAGCATATTAGGACATGTCATTTTTACAGTTTTAATCATGCTCCCACTCAATGAAGCACTTTTCAATAGGTTGGACAAATTGACAAAACATCCCACAGCCCATAAAAATCATGTCCACAAAATATCATGAATATAGCATAAGCTGAGCACAAGTCATAGATGAAATACCCCAAACAACCTTACACTAGGGGTGTGAGATTTTAAAAAAGAAACTCAAAGAAACAAACTTACCGGAATGTCAACAGGAACCTGGGAGGGAAAAACTGGCTCTCGTCCATACATCAACATAAACGGTGTTTGTTTTGTTGTTGTATGGACTTTTGAGCGCAGAGAAAACAGTGTTGCCTCCAAGAACACGTCCCAGTTGTCCTGCCTCTCATTAACAAGCTTTGTGAGGGCTCTAAGATGTGAAATTAAGCAAGATAAACCAACAATTTAGTGCCACACGTATCACACCTTTCATCCACTGCATACAACATGCAGTGCAGAGTACAAACTGCTTTTTTACCTGTATTTAAACAGGGGAGTCAATTAAAAACAATTTTTCATTTACATTCACGAAAAAGCTCTGGGCTTTACAAAAACCTGATAAATAAACTTACCGTTTGATGTTGTGGTTGGTCTTTTCATCCAGGCCATTTGTTTGAGGATGATAGGCTGCAGTGACACTTCTTTCAATGCAGGATTCAGGATTGTACAGGCACATACATCATTAACAAATTCCCTTCCCTGGTCTGACAGAATTCTTTTTGGGCAACCATGTCTATATACAATTGTGCAAATATGGCGTCCCACTTCTGCTGCAGTCTTCGTCTTCAACGGAAATGCCTCTACCCATTTAGAAAAGTAGTCTGTAGCTGTGAGGATGTATTTAAACCCGTCCCCAGTTATGGGTAAGGGCCCTGTTAAATCCATCCCCACCAGCTCCCAGACAGCAGACACCTATGAAGTAAAACAAAATTACTTTCAGTTCCAGATTGAGGAAATTTACAGCGTTGTACCACAATCAAACCGAATAATAAATACAAGCAAGCAATATAAACAAGAGGGGATACAAAACCTGGATAATTTTAAGAAGACAATGTATTCAAGAATAATATAAGCAGGAGATAATACAAAAAAATGCATAGAAAGAGTAGTTAGAGAAATGTTGGTTTGGCACTTTAATGACAGTATACTAAATAAGAGTGTTACTACAGGTCTACCGAGTTACCTTAATGCATTGTAGTGGCTCTGAAGTTACCAAGGGTTTTCCAACCCTCTGGCACTTGTCACATTCCAGCACCTTCAATAATTAACATTTATATAACTTAATAAAAGTTGAAAGACATAAATAACAAAAATAGAAAAGAAACTTGAGAGAGCATACCCAGGTATCGTCCAAGCTCATTCCTTTCCAGTAAAACCTGGAGCAAATGGCATTTCTGGTTTTGATTATTCCAGAATGCCCCCCCATTGGTGAACTGTGAAATTCATGGAAAATTTTTTGAGCATCTTCTTTGGTTCTGATGGCCCTCTTCTGTCCAAAAAAGAGCTCATCATCTGAAGTGAAAATTCATTAAAAAAAAAATAAAATCATT